>NW_024539627.1:0-141203 GCF_016647785.1 Suillus fuscotomentosus
CAACACAAGCTTCGCACCCCGGATTCCACATTCTGCAAGACAACCTGTGCACCATCAAAAAGTATTAACCAACTTATGTGGTGAGTTCCAGGTCCCGGAACTCGGAACTCGGTACAGTTGACTCAAATTCTGGTGGCCGGAACTTGGCGTCTCATTGGGCAACACAAGCTTCGCACTGCCATGTCAGGAGATCACCTGATGCTCCGGGAACTTGGTAACTTTGATTTATTACCTCCTCTGATTTGGTTGATGTACAACTACCTCAGCTCCATCATGTCTACAATTATGATACACATGGGCCCACCCATCTATATTGTATACCACCCTCGGCCCACCCGTCTAATACAACATCCCATACAACACCCTCGGCCCACTGGTCTAATTAATATGCGTCTGGGCCCACCCGTATAATACAATATTTTATAATACCCTCGGCCCACCCGTCTAATTTAATATGTGTCTGGGCCCACCTGTGAATGTGATAACAAGTACCTACCCATCTATCTCATACACATCTACCTTAATACACCCATCTGCATAATATCCAGCTACCTCGGCCCACCCGTCTACCTAATATTCATTTACATCGGCCCACTCATCTACTCTATATATTCCCTGCATGGGCCCACCCGCCTCCATCGGGAATAATTTGCCTCCCGGCCCATCTGTCATAGTCGAGAATATTTTTATCATGGGCCCATGGTCCGCTGGCCCGTATCATATGGGATATTATGCACATCCGTTCCCTCGTATTATACGGAGATAGGTCACTGTAGTATGTGTATTGTATGGGTCCCACTCTGGGGGTGTGTCAGCTGCTCGGCTCAATTTGGTCGGAGTTTAATTATGTCAGTTCTCACTGGCCGGCGGTACCTTCTTCTCAATGTTCCTCCTGCCCCCCTAAAGGATGCTCAATTCTTAAATGTCATTGTCGTTTGCAAGCCAAACACATGCTAAGCATCGCCAAACCTGTCCTAAATGGGACTTGTACCTAACCCTTATGGCGCGCAGCACCAACGCTTTCAGTCTTAAAGCACATCCTAAACCTCAGCAGTGCTCCTAATCTTTGTGGTTCGTGTTCCTAACCCTTAGAAGACTTAATCCTTAACATTCCTAAACCTTTCCTGACCCTTTCCACAGAGTATATCCAGTGCTACGTAGTGTTCGTGAATATAATGCACCTCTCACTTGAAAAATAGAATTGATTGATTATATATTGCTAGCATTTCTACATAAAAAGGTTTAGATGCGGGTTAGGCCTATGGAAATGGAGTCCTGACGTCCATGAAGCAGGCTGTTGTCGTTGTTGACAGTAAAAGGTCATGATCATGGTGGTGGTCACATCTGCTATCACAGGGTGTGCGGTGTCACGTGCGTTAGGTGGAGAGGGCGGGCAAAAGACACCGGGGGCGGGAGGGGCAGGAGGAACGTTGGGAAGAAGGTACAGTAGCCAGTTAGAACACAGCTGACATAATTAAACTCCGACTGAATTGAGCCGAGTGGCTGACACGCCCCCAGAGTGGGACCCATACAATACCCCCGGAGTCCATGGCAGAGTTACCCCCAGAGTGTCCATTTCCTGGACGTTCTCACAGCATGTTGCCAATTGCCGATTCCCATGTGAGCCGAAGATCTTGTGTGATGCAACCTTCAAGCCAGACCTATACTGCGTGCACATGAGGGCCACTAGATCTGGAGTCCTCACTTACTTGATTTCCCTTCTAGCTACTTTGTTTCTTCTCGTTGTCCTAATGAGCCACTGCTTCAAGTGCCATTCAACCTGCAGCCGGTTGTTTTCAGCACCAAGTGGTTTAACACGCCACCAGAAAAGTTGCTCCTGTTGGCAGCAGCAGCTGACACTACAGTCACTACATTTCAAACAGGCCGCGGAGGTCATGCAGGAGGAATCCATGGCAAAGAAAATAAAGCTTAGCACCACTCAAGTCAGTCTTCTGTTTTACCCTACCCCAAGCTTCATTTGATGAAACTAGCCTGTTACGGCTGGGTCTTCGCTCAGTGTTATGGCCACATCCCCTAGTAGCAATGATCCCCTTGCGTCACCTGATTCAACCCTTCCGCATAACCCTATCTCACCTTGACTATCAACGGAGCCCAGACTACCTAGCATCTCACAAGAAGTGTCGCAGTCTGAGCCACCTATATCAAATCCTACTCCTGAAGGCACTCGCCCCACTCGGACTCACCGGTTACCTGCGCGATTTAGAGATGAGCCTCCTGTGCCACCACCCCCTGTCCAACAATCACCTCCGCCAACTATTCGCCGAGTAATTCTTCATGTTTTTGACTCTTTGCGGACGTCCGTAAATATATTTGGTATTGGAAGGGAGTACCATCATCGACCATCGCACAACCCGGACACATTTGTGTCTACAGACCAACTATCCAACTTCCGCCCAGATTCGAACCCTGAACCATCTGATGCTGGGGTAGTGTCTTCCCCGGAGCCACCTCCTTGGCCTTGGCGAAACATGAGCATCTGGCGCCTCATGACTTGGATGATGACAGGAAGCAACCAGTTGTCTGAAGCTAAGGTAACTCAGCTTGTCAAGGAAGTCCTATCAGCGGAAGATTTCAGCATACAGGACATGAATGGCTTCAACGCCCACACAGAAATGGGGCATTTTGATTCGTCTGAAGCCGGTCTTGATGACAATGATATCTTCCGAAAGGACGGTTGGAAAGAGACAGCCGCAGAGATTCTGGTGCCGACTAGGGAGCGAAATCCGAGCGGGAATGGACAGTTGTTTACCATACCAGGGTTCCAGTACCGTCTGCTCACAGCCGTCATTCGTGCTGCTTTCTCCGAGGCAGCATCGAAATGGTTTCATTTCACTCCCTTCAAGTGCTTTTGGACGTCCCCTGTAACCAGTCAAGAGCAGTGTCTCTATGATGAGCTCTATATGTCAGATGCATGGATTGGGGCACACGATGATTTGCAGAAGCAGAGGAGAAGTGACGGTTGTCCGTTGGAGAGAGTCATTGCTGGGCTTATGTTTTGGTCGGATTCGACGCACTTAGCGCAGTTTGGGAATGCTTTGGCATGGCCGGTTTATCTATTTTTCAGAAACCAGTCCAAGTATATGCGTGCCTGCCCTACCTCCGGTGCATGTCATCCTGTAGCATTCATTCCTACTGTGAGTCCCCAATCACTACCCGCTACTAGATGGTTATACTAACAGTGGTGTTTTGTAGCTACCGGAATCGATCAAAGGATTCATTGCCCAAATTACCCTGGTTAAAAGGAAGAGTTATGATGACATTCTAGCCCATTGCAAGTGAGAGCTGTTTCATGCTATCTGGCGTATTCTGATAGACGATGATTTTGTCGAAGCATACAAAAATGGCATCGTTGTCAAGTGCTACGATGGGGTGCACCGCAGAGTATTTCCTAGGATATTTACCTATTCCGCAGACTACCCTGAAAAGTAAGTAAAATATACCCCTCCTAATTCACTTTTACCAACTAAGATGCCGTCAACAGAGTTCTTCTTGCAACCATTTGTGATAAGGGTGTTTGTCCATGTCCACGATGTCTCCTCCCAAAATCATATTTTTGGCGCACTGGGCTCGGCGCTGATATGTCAGCACGAGTTTCAAGAGTACGGCAATATCTTGGAGACAAAATCACCGTCGCGCATGATGCCATCTACAAATTAGGCCTCCCTATCAAAGGTGCTGCTGTAGAGCGTGTTCTAAAAGAATTTTCCCTTGTGCCTACCTATGTGAGCCCATTTCATCTTGATAGTTAGATATTTGTTTACATTGCATCTTTAGAATGCCTTTGCTGATCGGCTAGGCCCCCTTGGTTTCAATTTTTTCCCGATACTTGTTGTTGACCTTTTACACGAGTTTGAACTGGGCGTATTCAAAGCCGTTTTCAAGCATCTCATCAGGCTCCTTCATGCCATAAATCCGGAAAAAATAACTGTCCTGAACGAACGGTAAAGACATTCAATTCGTGTGAAGACTACCGATTATATTTCTGACATGGACTTCTCCTCACCATAGCTTCCGCTCGATTCCTTCCTTTGGCTGGGGCGCAATTCGGCGCTTTCCCTCTAGTGTGTCAGATGTGCGGCATAATGCTGCACAGCACTTCGAGGACGTTTTACAGGTTAGTTAGCCTGGTGGACTTAGCCGTTTTCCGCACTCTGACTGTCCACCTCTGAGCAGTGCGCAATCCCTGCATTTGAAGGGTTATTCCCTGCACAGCATGACAATGTTATCCATCTTCTTCTCTTTCGATTGGCTGAATGGCATGCCTTGGCCAAGCTTCGGCTTCACACGGATGATTCGCTAGCTCAACTCGATCAGGCGCTGAATAATTTAGGAAAGCAACTTCGAAAATTTCAGCAGTTTACATGCTCAGCTTTTCAAACTGTAGAACTTCCACGCGAAGTTGCTGCACGTCAGAGGAGATGTGAGACTAACCTACAGTCTACCAATGGGGGAACAAGATCATCGGGTGCTCGTCCCAGGACTTTCAATCTCTCAACCTACAAGTTGCATGCGCTTGGCGATTACGTGGGCTCCATCAGGCTATTTGGAACAACGGATTCATATACCACTCAGGTTGTACGTAGTTGATGGTCAAGTATTTGGCCACCCTGACATTCTGCATTTTACAGGGCGAGCTTGCTCACCATCTCATCAAAATGCTGTATCAACAAACAAATAAGCAAGATGTCTCGAAGCAACTTGCAAAACAGGAAAGAAGACGTACTCGCGTTCGCCAGCAGCGGCAGTGGCAGTCTACAGCCCTCCTCCAGGATATACACACCAGCGACCTACCGATCGAGGCTCACCACTTTATGTCCAATACATCCAACTTTTTGAATCTGTCCGCTTACCTGAGTGAACACCAGGGTGATCCAGCTATTAAGGTAAGACTCGTTAGTCTACCAAGGCTTCACTGCTAACAGAAGCCAAAAGGGCTTCATTCCTAAACTGAAAGATCACCTTCTTTCGCGACTCCTTGGCTTGGACTATGATGGTGATGAGAGGGCCTTCACTGACGCGGAACGAAACAGCGTACACTTTATCAACAACCTTAATAAAGTCTCCCAAGCCAAGCGCCTTCAGATCAATTACACGACCTATGATGTCTGCCGTGATCAAGATACCTTGAAACCAGGTTATGGTGGTGCTGTAATGACTTTGTCGAGAGAACATGGCGACGACGCTCATCCATTTTGGTATGCTCAAGTTTTGGGTGCTTTTGGCATACAGGTACTCCATGTTGGCCCTGAGGTTCGTAATCGCTCGCCCCAATCAATGGAGTTCCTGTGGGTTCGATGGCTCGGTGTAGTCCCATGTTACCGCTGGAGCATGAGGGAGGGCCATCTCCCAAAAGTTGGATTTATACCAGACTCACCCTCTGCATTCGGTTTCCTTGATCCCTCCATTGTTCTTAGAGCCTGTCATCTTATACCCTCCTTCGCTGATGGTCGCACGGATACTCTCCTTCGGTATGGCCCAACTGTTGCGCGACTGCTTGGAGAAGTAAACGACTGGACTGCATTCTACGTTAACATGTGAGTAATTTGACCTTGTTGATATTCCTGTCGATAATGGATTGGCATATATAGTTTCGCCAATCGAGATATGTTCGCTCGTTTTGCGGGCATAGGCATTGGCCATGTAGCCCAGTACAACCTGTCGAAGGACACGGAGCCCGAACATGGACCAGGAGGCTGCGATGATGAATGGGACATTGACATGTCAAACACAAGCGGTTCGATGCTTGACTCCGATGCTGGAGACTGTCAAAATCGAACTCAAGGCGAAGACGATGACGAGAATAATGATGACGAAGATGAAACCGAAACTGAAACTGAAACCAAAGACGATGATGATGATGATGATGATGATGAAGACGATGAAGACGACAAAGATGCAGACAGTGACTCGGAAGAATACGAAGACTCAGAAGATGAAGGGCTGGAATACAAAATTTGAGATCAATTCTCGGGAGGATGAAATGCCAAGGCAAGCAATGCATTTAGATTGGGATGGGATGCTGTGCAGTCATACAAAAACTGATGAAATTTATCTAGGACGAATGCCTCAATCCCAGTAAAACTTCCAACTGCGTCAACACCATCTCCAAAATTCTTCGCTCTCTTGCAATCCAAAGCACTAGGAACACCGTCTCTTCGTCTGTCCAAACCGGAGGCTCGACCATGTCGAGCAGTTGCGTGTCGCTGTGTAACGCCTGATTGGCTCTTGTGCACGCGATGGACATCGTCTCCCAGATTACGGCCTAATAATTTCAGCACATCACATTCGAGGGACGTCAATGATAACACGTACGAGTAAGCGATCCGGTATTTGAAAGTTGCGCGCCCTTGCAATTTGGGGCAGGGATGCTCTCTGTATCTATGTAAGTAGTCAATCAACTGTATAGATGCGATTGACTTACGTTGTTTTCATTGTTATTCAGTCCGTTGTTATTCTGCATGTTCGACGCGTTAGACATGATGATGCGGCTCGCAAGGACTTGGTAAATGTTCGTACATATTAGTCATCCAAATATCTGTTACAGTATCTGTGCTACTCGCTCATTCATCGTAGTGTTCCCTCGATCGAGACCATTCTTACTTAAATGGAATATTTAACATGTATATTTTGTAGGTAGAGAATACAGCTTTTCGCTATTGTCATCCTACTGGGTGTATGCCTACAACAACATGTCATTTTGACATGATCTTCCTATCATTCGGCATTAATATATAGTGTTAAACAATTTTGACGCATAGATTCCAAATCTTGACCACAAGCTTAGAATACGACATGGGATGACAGTGATTTATCAAAATGGAAAATTTAAGACGAAAAGGCGAAGGCACCGTAGTATGATTTGTGTTTGAGATACGCAGGGCAAAACTTTGAACATTAGCTCAGAATTCGATATGCTCTTATATTGATTCATTGAACGCAAACGCAGATGACAATCAAGCTCGTAGATCAGGCATATGATGCTTGATAAATAGGTTAGTACATTGGCATATAAGGGCAACGCACATAATACAGCAACATTCACCCATCTCAGACGGACAGCCGAGTGTGACAATGTACCATTGGGAACGGGCCATCCCATGTGGGCCCATGGACATAATTGTACCATGATATACGAGTGGGCCGGATGAATGTGTGTACCCAAGACATACGGATGGGCTGAGGGTACATTATATAGACAGTGGTATAGGAATGTATTAGTATATAGGACATTATAAATGCTAATTCCTGTTTACATTGGAGACGAGTGGGCCGGCCGGATGTGTGTACCCAAGGTAAACGGATGGGCCGACCATATGAGTGGGCTGAGTGAATCTGTGTACCCGACGCATAAGGATGGGCCGAGAGCATACATTATAGATAGTGATATAGGAATTTACTATTATACATGACATTATGGATGCTAAATCCTGTTTACGATGGAGACGAGTGGGCCGGCCGGATGTGTGTACCCAAGGTAAACGGATGGGCCGACCATATGAGTGAGCTGAATGAATCTGTGTACCCGAAGCATACGGATGGGCCGAGAGCATACAATATAGATAGTGATATAGGAATTTACTAGTATACATGACATTATTAATACCAAATCCTGTTTACGATGGAGACGAGTGGGCCGGCCGGATGTATGTACCCAAGGTAAACGGATGGGCCAGGGGTATATAGTATAGACTGGTACAGGAATCTACTCGAATAGTGAATCTGGTGTAAAATGGAAATGACTGAGCTGGACGAATGATATACACCGGAGATCCGGTCATATTATCATCCGGCAGGTACATCAATATTTTCACTGGCCTATGATCCGGTGCAGGCAAATATACGATCCAGTAGGTGATGATCCGGTGTATCTATGATCCGGTGCAGGCAAATATACGAGCCGGTAGGTGATGATCCAGTACAGGCAAATATACAATCCGGTAGGTGATAATCCGGTGCATTTGTCACATCTCACAAGCCTGTTGTCCGGCATATCCACTATCATATGCTAAAAACATTGCACAAGTGAATATCAATCGGAGTAGACTAAAATATTCATCATCACATGTCTAGACATCTTTCTGCTCAACCGGGTCACTGCGTTGTACATTGCCATATTTTGCATAGTCTGTCCTTGGAGTTCCAACAAAATTATGGATACTATCTCGCATGTACCACGCAGTGACAATCCGGCTACCCTGTTCAACATGCATGTGATGTCTGACAAGGCGACATGATGAGGCCAACATTGACCCGGAGTCATATAGAAACTTGATGCCGAGATTCATGAAATCCATTATGACCGGATGATAAATGCCTGCGGTTGTCATAATATAAAATGCCTCCGGTCGACATTTTGGATCTCTATGAGGTGGTGACCGGCGATTGCAAATGACTGACACTACATTGAAGACAGATGCCCAATGTTTGAGATGATGGCACATGTCTTCTAACTGATACTGGGTCGCCCATGCACCGAGCCTGACTTGAGTTTTGATTCCAGCCCGATATAGATCTGGGTGCATGACCCGAAGTGCAGCAGGGACAAGGATACCGGATCTTTGAAGGGAGGTTGTGATATTGTGACCAACATCACCTTTCAATGCAGCGGATACCTGAGGTGAGAAGCCATCTTCCGGATCAAGTTTTGGGAAACCATGTTTCTACAATACTTTAGACTAGCAACATCAATTGATGTGAACCGGACATACCTCTCTGCCTTGCTGAAACCAGGCGGGTGATATATTGATGCAACCGGGTGTGATCTTCCCATCCGGACTCGGATAGAAATTGGACTCATGGGTCCTCCATTCAGTAGCCTTCCTGGTGGTGATGCTATCATTCAACAGATGTCCTATGGAATTCGTGGCGGATTGCATGTCTGTCTGTGAATATTGTCATATACATCCGGATGAGATGAAATAAGAAATGAATGTGGATATGAGACAAACCATTATCATGCCAGTCATGGCTCCGGGCAAATACCAGACAATGATTCTGCCTCCGGAATCAATGATGACACTCGGTGTTCTTAGGACAACCTGTTCTGCAGGAGGGAATTTGTCTAAAAGAGTTTGCTCTCATTT
Organism: Suillus fuscotomentosus; assembly: GCF_016647785.1. Classification (NCBI taxonomy): domain Eukaryota; kingdom Fungi; phylum Basidiomycota; class Agaricomycetes; order Boletales; family Suillaceae; genus Suillus; species Suillus fuscotomentosus. The sequence continues at coordinate 9,105 of NW_024539627.1, forward strand.
CTCGCTTCGTCCGGATTCATATTTTTCCAGAGATTCATTGTATCTAACCATGTCAATTTTGAGATGAACTGTTTGCAAGTTACTCGACCGGCACAGATATATGCGAGAATGCATACCAGGATTGAAGTAAGCAACGGCCAGGACATTGGCAAGCTGCTCCAAATCAATACAAGTGTCGACATCTAAAAGTCCAACACTCATTGGCTTTACCAGTTGCCGATGAATTTTGGACATGAAGGTGTCATAAACCAATTCACCGGCAAGGTAGGTCTGGTATAATGCCCAGTCCGGTGGAATTGTTGTCATGTGTTCAGGAAATCAATGAGTGGTTAAAGTATGAGGAAAGAAAAGAAGTGTTTCATGAATCCGTAACCAGATAACAATGAGCAGGAATCCGGGTCACATGCAATGGACCGGATTTCATCTTCGAAAATCACCACCCATTCACATTGCATTTTAATATACATGGGTATAACATATCTACTGAAGGCTTCCAGACGTCAGATTGGGCTTGACCGTACGGATTCACTGGCATCTGTATTCAACCGGTCCATTAGTGATTGTGAGGACGCCACAGCCCTAGTGAGTTCAGCAACCGGCCCAACTACTCCGGCCAACTTATCACTTGAACGTAAAAAGTTTGTCATCCTTCTCTGCAAAATTTCCAACAGCTCTCTACCGATTGTCGTCTGATGGCACCGCTCAAGAGATGCTGATCCGACCGTTTCCGGTTGACGCACCGGGCCATGTGTGAGCATATATGGGAGGAGGTCGGTTTCCACATGATCCGGCTATTACAATGCAAGTAAGATTTAGTGAGGATCCGGTGTAGGAGGTCAAGATCTCATGGACTCACGAGTTCTGAAAAATGGCCCTCAACCAACTCCATCACATCTTGGACAGATGATTTTGGCAACATGTCCGGCACCCTGCAAGAGCCCAGGTTCTCCTTCCACCAGGCATTGAAGTAGTCTGACATATGAGCAATGTCATATTCATCTGATGTGGCGGAATTGACAGAAAGAGGCAATGCTTTGATATCCATGAGGACCTCATTCACATCCGGTTTCCGGTCCACCAATTTATTCACAACCAAAATTGCAATCACATTGTGGAGAAGTTTTGGAATGGTAGCGGAGCACCTGGTCAGGAAGGATATGTTGATGAATGGAGTTACAAAAGTCTACATGACAGGCGACATGATTTGAGTGCAAGATAAGAATTGACCGGTTGACCGGACACCCGGACAACCGGACAACTGGATGCTTACCTCCATTTCCCATTGCATGAGGGTGTAAAATTTTTCTGCATAACCGGGCATGGCGGTGGCAAAGCTCTTGTCAACATACAGGTGCATGGCCAACAAGCGAGAATTGGCATAGAACAAAGCACGAGAAATCTGTCCGGCGGTGATCTCACCATCCGAGTAGGCCACAATGATTTGATCAGAGGGAACCAAAGTGGCGGCATTGTTCATGGTGAGTGTATGACGATGATGTGATGGTGAGACTGACAGTTTGTTTTATTCCCACATTTTCAATATAACTACATATTAGCTAATCCGGGAACTATTTTAACCGGTACCGGAACTATGAACTAACAACCGGTACTTCCGGCTGAATGACCGGAATCACTTTCTGAAAAGACTCCGCTGCATGTGCAGCTAGTTGTCGATATATGTGACATTGTCGGGCAGCATAACACGCATGTCCGGTTAGCCCAGTGTAAGTGGCATTGTCCATGAGACTTAGCCATTGCTTGGCCTTGTAGGTAAAGAAATTGACAGACCACTGCATTTCATGTTTGACAAGAATGACCTCTTCATTCCAACGATCGCACAGGGCCTTTGTCCAGAGCCAATTGACTCGATAGACTGTTGTTGCAATATGTGAGACCGGATCACCCAATATCAACGGATATGCAGGATACTCACATTCTGTCATCCAGTCATTTCCGGATGTATCACCCTGAACATTGATTGACCAGAACCATGCAAGAGTAGCGTCCCTCTGACCACGTGCATTTGGATCTGCAACTGCAGCGTTTGCCTTCAGGTGTTCTTTCTTTAGCGGAAGATATTTCTTCAGGAGGTCGTGATCAGGGAGTTTGGCTAGCTGCAACCGACATTTTGAATATATCCTGGCATTGAGATTGACTACCATTTCCACCGAGCGAACCTGAGTCCATGCCCTGGTGGAGGAGGCTTGTGACTTGGCTGACCGGATAGTATTCCGGAATATAACAGCTTTATCTCCCAAATGAACTCTAATTGCATGAAGGGCGTCATTGGCCTGACCTTCACGAAGGGCAGTTTCTTCTTTCATGAGATCGATGAGACCCAATTCATTGCATCTCACTATACTGAGGTTGGAAGGCAAAGGTAAGATAGTGAGCTCAGGTTGAAAGATGGAGGCATGATGTGTTTCCAGATCCGGATCCGGATTGTGATCGTCATCAAGATCGGAATAATCTTCATCCGGTGAATTATGAACCGTGTCTACCGGAGAATCCTGTTCATTGCCATCAACTGCAAATCCAAGATAGGTAGGTGCCATCTCAAGAAAGCTTGTAATGCGAGTTTGCAGCTTATCTCTGAGTCAGGCTACTGTCAACAATTGAATGTCTGTAGGATGCCTTCCGAGCCTTTTCACATCTCTAGAGAGAGAGATTTGGGATTATTCTATGGTCAGACCAGTTGCGAGCCAAGTGGCTGCTCCTCGCCGACTAGGGGAATTGGTAGCTGGATGATCCGGGCGATTTTGAGCCTCCAGCAGGCGCAACTCCTGCTGCTTTCTAGTTGGAGCTGTAGATCATGCCATCCGGATAATAATCCGTATGTGATCAGGACCGGATGAGTAGTAGTAGAATTTGACACTTGCCTTTTTCCAACCGGACCTCATAAATGTCCATGGCTGTTGGATCCTCCAGTCTGTTTGCCTGAGCAACAGCCTCCTCTGCTTCCCAAAGAATGACCATGGCAGGCTGAACTGTCTCGTTAAGATTTTGGAATGAGAGTGTGCTCTCTGCAGCACCCTGAACAGCCTCTTTAAACTTTCTGCAAAGAAACTTGGCTAAGGGGCAGGTCAGCCGGGAATGAATAATATGAGACCAGGCCATTTTTGTACATCCGGATATTGGCAACTCACTTATGTGAATCATTTTCATGAAGTTTGAATCATTCATCTGATAATCCAATACCTCCTTGCGATGAGGAGTTCCCATGTCCCTGGCTGACGGGGAGATTATGTTTAAAGATGCCCAGAGTGTTTCCATGATCTCTCCGTCTATCCTGCCAGTCCCATGGATAAATTTCGATGCATACCGGACATAGCAGCTGTCCTGATGGCCATGCACATGCCACAAACCTATTCCAGGAATGATATCCATGCCAATGGGGATGGACAGATACATGCTTGATGCGATCCGGTCCTTGAGAAACTTATTATACTGACAATTTATATCATAGAACATTATTGCTTGTGAGATTCCATCTGTATTGTAGTTGAGTGCTTGACTCAAGGCATAGTCCATGTTCATCTGCCTGATTATTTTTCAAGATCAGTAAGACCAGAAATGCATGTAACTGGATGCAATGTCCATTTACCTTTCACCCTTCTGAAAATCCACCATGGAATGTGGGACAAAACATCCATGCCGTGCACATGCACATCCTCCTATACCTGTGGCCTCTAGCTTTTGTCGGGAGGCATTGGCTTGATTGACTGCATGGTGATTGTTACAATCTGACTTTTGGACACGGTCTTGGGCAACAGCCAAATGACTCTTGTATCTTTCATCTCCGACCATGAATGCAAGACCATCAATCAATGATACTTCATCGGATGGATTCACCGGATGGAGGTGCTCGGCTTTAAAATTACCATCCATGACCAAAGTCCTGGTGAAGAGCCAGGAAGGGGTGTCATCCGGCTGAGTGGCCATACCGGTTGACCAGTCCAAATTTATCCCGGTTGAGGACATGCCGGACAGAATAGGGCGAGGTCACCGGTCTTAGGCTCATCGTTTTTATGGGCAAACCCATGCCACTTGTAGAGCTTACATTGACGCCATTGTCTGGCAGTCCTCATGAGCTCTCTGTAGCGATCCTGCAAATATTATTGTTTGATGACCGGCTGAAGTAGAGAATGAAAACCGACTTACCGGAACCATCAATGGAAAGATGCTGGAGGTTAGCCTCCAGATCTTACTGTAGTAATTCATGGCTGATGTACCACATTCCAGGTTGTCTAGCAGAAAGTCGTCCAACACGGAGAATGTGAATGCAGTTTTTGGTCTGGTGAAGGATGCTGGAAATAAGCCTGCTTGAAAGAGCTGCATATCCGGGTTTAGAGCTCCGGGGCAGTGGCAATACCATATGGATACGGAGTGAACACCGGATTTGTCGACTATGGTTGTAGCCGGATGATCTGAGTCTGCGACAAGTGGAATGGAAGTTCCCTCCGGATAATCATTATGGTCTATATGTTCATCGGTATCTGACCATTCAAAGAGGTCTGATGAGTATTCAGTGCTGCTGGGACATGGAGTGCCATCATGAGCAAGGTGAATGTGCAGGCCGACTTTCATAAGTGAAATTTCTTGAAAAAATGATCCGGTCCATTGACTGATGCGATGGAAAGGATGTCTTTGATGCTGGGTTCTGCAGCACTCTGTGCAAAACAGGGGCTCGTTGAAACACCCGTGGCATTTATAAACCCCATCCTTCTTGCAAACTTCACAAAGCCGGTCCAGAGGAGGGGTTTCTCAGACCATGAGTAAATTTATGTAGTCCTTGAACTTGCGCTTCCATTGCCGGAGATATTCATTCTGACTCTGCATGATCCGGTCAGATGAAGACTGCAGATATCAGAAGAACTTCTGCTTGCCAGAGATTTTGGTAATTTAGGCTGAGGCATGTAGCCTTGGTCAAAGTCAAAGTCAGCACCGTCATAGAGCATCTGAGAGAACCTGGCTGTGTGCTTTGAGGGAGATTTTGTTGGTGAGGATGTCACCGACTTTGTTTTCGGGGACCATGAATCTTTCACCCAAGATGACCTGGTTCCTCTGGAAGTAGTTTTCTCCTTCAGTTTATATAGCTGAGGCAATCGTTTCTTCATCGGAGGAGTGTATGTGATTCCCTTTTGTTTGGTATTTGCCATGATTGATACCAAGACCTAAAGGATTGTTGGGCTGGGGAGTGCACTTAAGCTTGATGATCGGCAGGCATATAACTTTACACCTGTTCCTTCCTTCAACTCCGGCCTCTGAGTGATTTGAATCACTGGATTACCATTCCTGTTTGTCATTGAGGTACCAACTCCGGCCTCTGAGTAATTTGAATCACCGGATTACTACATTTTCTGTTCCTATGTGTCAGTGAGGTTACCGGGTGATCAGAAATTTTGGAACATCATCTCTATTTAGGATATATTAAGGTCAGAGCAACCGAGTTTGCCATAAGTTTCGTCATTTCCGGGTTAGTTAATCAAACACATCGTAATCCTGCCATCATCCCAATTCCCATAGATTTCTTCCGGTATAAATGTGTCTCCCTATGCTGTATGGCATTTTAAGAGTATTACTGTATGCTGCCTGTATACTATATGATAAACTTGGTCTAAATTTGTGTGTTTTGCAGTCCTAAATTCTATGAACCGGAAACACAGGGCATGTTAAGCCTGAGAGTATCATGTTGGCAGACAATCTCTTGTTTGGTTCTACTTTCGGATACATGGTGGCAATTGGCTATGTAAGATTATACTGTATCCTTTCTTCTACCAAGACCTCAACTGCTTTGCAATGGCCCGATCCAACTCATCAGTACACAGCCCCCAAAAGACCAAGCAGAAATTGACTGAGGAAGAGCTGCTGGTCTTACAATCTCACCTAGAAGAATGGAAGGAAGCGACCGGTAAGGATAGGAAAACGATTTTGAGGGCGGTCATAAAAGAGGCCAAGATGCAAGCCCCTAAGATGGATGCCCGGCTGTTGAAGAAAAGGAAATCTGTAAGCAGCCAATCTTCTAATTTCATAAATGCTCATGATGGATGAAGATGTACCGGGACTGGTTATATAACCGGAGAGCGGAAAAGACACTCAAAAAACGAAGCAAGTTCAGTAAGAAATGGACTACCCGGTTGGTGATAGAACACCAGTACAAGAAGGAGATCCTTGAAAAGACAGGAGCAAGGCCAGGAGGGAAGGAAATGATTAAACACTACCAGGGTGCGGTCAATGCAATTATGGCCGGTTTATCTGAAGAGCAGCTGGATGAAGCAAATATGACTGCTATAGAATGGTCTAGCAGTGCTCCTCCTACAGATGTCCAGGCTGAGTTCGCTCAGAAGAAAGCTCCTGGTATGATGAAGGATCTTGCGACTCAGTTATGGAGGCAGGCTGGTATGAGGATATTCATATTGTCTGCATGGAAAACCGAGGAAGGCAAGGTGAGGATCAATGGGTGAGTGACATTTTAATTCTCTCAACCTGGTAAAGACGGCCTGATCCGGTCATAAGAATTGACTTCAATGAAAAGTTAGAGGGCAATAGTTTCACAGATACAAAGGACTGGAAGTCCATGTTACCAGAGTGGAATGCCTATGTCGGAGAAGAGTTTGGTGAGCTTCTTTTTGTGCAATGTTGATGCATCCGGTCAAGTACTTACACCATGTGATGCCAGCAATTGACCTGGAATAATGATGACGATGGCAATGAGGATGCTGATGGGAAGGAGAGCAGAAATCCAAGGAGAAAGAAGGAGGAGTTTACTTTAGAGGTCGATGCCTATGGGCTTCCGGTCATACCGGATATTGAGCCCCTCAACTTAGAAAACAAAAAGTCTCTTATCCGGACATTCCTCACAAAACACTACAGTAAGTTTCACAAATGAAATATCTGGAGGGTTGATAGAGGAATTACTTATTTCGCAGGGTTTTGCAGTCAAAAGCCAAAGGTGTCTGTTCCTTGGTCTGCAGTGACGGAGGCTCAAGAGAATTTCATCGAGCCCAAGTTTTTGCCTACCGGTGGAAAGATCAAGGACCCGTCCAAGCTTCAGCTGCATGACGCTGACCGGCTCTTGCAGTTCTGGCATCAGAGACAAAAGGACAAGGTTCGGCCAACATTTGAATTCAAAGGCTGGCAAGACCATGAGAAGGAGATGAGGGAGCCAGTGGAGAAGATCTCAGAGGGCGACTCTAGCACAACATGCAGTCCAGTAACAGCAAAGACCAGAGTTCCGGTTCAAAAACCAACCGGTAGGTTGACCGGAAAGTCATCTGGCAAGTCAACCATCAGGGTGGAACCGGAGTCAAGCAGTGAGGGCGAGGATGGTGAAGGTGAAGGTGAAAATGATGAAGCTCGATCACCGCCTTCCAAGCTGAAATTGACTGGAAAGCCGAAATTGACCGGAAAGCCAGGCAAAGCTGTCCAATCTATTCCGGTTAAAAAACCACCTGCAAAGTCAACCGGAAAATCATCCGGTAAGCCGGCCGGAAGGGTGGAAGCGGAGTCAAGTGGTGAGGAAGAGAATGGGGATGAAGGCGATGCTGAAGTCCAATCACCGCCCCCGGAGCGCCAATCTATTGGAAAGCGAAGCAGAGCCGTCAGATTTCATCCGGAGGAAGACTCCGGCCCATTGGTCAAGAAATCTAAATCAAATGTCATTGGGCGCAACATACCACTGGAGGACGATGCTGGCACTCCTTCAGCAGAATCATCCAGCAATCATTCTACAGCCCCACTGCCTCCCAAAACTGCATCGAGAAGTAGCTTTGTTGGTCCTGCATCAGCCGGTCGAATGAAGAAGTCCGGTCAGAAGCAGAAGTCCGGTCAGAAGATACCTGCACCTAAACCAACGGCTCCTGTCACCACACAGGGCACTGGTAAGAAAACTCAAACAGATGGAGCCCACATTGATAAGCTGGAGCCAAAGCGCTCCACTAGAGCTGCAAAGGTGTCTTATAAAGTGAATTACATGCAAAGAGCGTAATCATCACATTTCATTGAATGTACTATACAAGGGGTGGAAAGTATCAATGGTATATATATAGATGTCATGTCGACAGTCGGTATATTGATATAAGTTGAAATGCCAATAATAACTCACTAGTGGACTGAAGAACTTCCTCGCTGACAAGTGCTTCTTCCAGCGACATTGTACCATGAGCCCTTTCCATCTCCAACCAGTGCATTGCCAAGCACAAGTCACCTACAGCACGCTGAATCACAAATCCGATAGGTTCCGGTTCACTAGCCATCTCCAAAGGGGTCTCTTCCGGTTGAATATTCGATTGATGGGCAAGATCATGTGCCGGATCTGTCCCAAAGCCCATGTCCAAAGGTGTCTCTTCCGATCGAAGACCCACTGAATGTACATGTAACAGTGTAACCTAATAAAATGATAAAACTCACTTGACTGATCCAGAATATCAACCGGATCAACACCGGAAGGCCTCTGGTCCGGATGATCATGTTGAACCACAGGCGAATTAAAACCCATGTCAAATGACATCTGCTCCGGATCACGATGTTGAACCAGAGGTGAATAAAAGCCCATGTCTAATGACATCTGGTCCGGATCATGATGTTGAGCCTGAGGTGAATGAAAGCCCATGTCTAATGACCTCTGGTCCGGATCATGATGTTGAACCGGTGAACGAAAGCCCATGTCAATATCCGGATGACCAGTGTTGAACTGGAGGTGAATTGAAACCCATGTCCAAAGGGCTGTCTTTCACCGAAACATCATTGACTTGATGATAATCATGAGTAATCCCATTCCTTGCATATTGAATCAACCAAATACCTGAGCCACCGGCCAGTTGATTGTGTGCCAGGAAGTTCAGAGAGCCGGTCGCAGGCTCCGCGAAATCATTGGTATTGAATGAATGGCCAGGTGGAAATCCCATGTCCAACTTCGGATATAGGTGTGGCAATTGAAGACTGGTTAGTATTGGACAGAGGGAACCCCATATCCAATGCGTCTGACACCAGTTGGCTTGGGAACCGGTCGAAACCCATGTCTAATGACCGGCTGTTCTCGATCCTGCATTCTGGCATCGTCAAAGTCTTGCCATCCTTCCACCAGTCATAAGCAGATGCAACATCTAGGTCTAGAAGGCATCAATAATTAGGTGTATAGGTCAGTATGAGAGGACTTACAGTCGCCAATGTTTGAGCAATTCATTCCAAGGCTGTCGTGTCCCGGTTCCAATATGAAAAACACTGCCAGATCATGTGAGGTACCTTCCGGAAAGGCAATTGATTTATTACCTTTGGCCTCGCTAGATAAGTGTAAATGATCCTCAATAATCTCTGAGGGCGAAATTCTTTTCCTCCTTCTGCTGAATGACTTGTCTAAATCAGTATATTTTGTGCGATATCCGGAATGTGTCATGGGTTGTTCCAAAGCCTGTCAGTGGATGCTGTACTCACGCCAATTTGATAGCGATGACGTGGCAACAATGGCATTCGCACAAGGACACATGGCAACTGCGGAGAAGAGAACCAGTACATTAATTGTTCTTTCGGAAATATCCGAAATCACCCGAACATCCGGCAATTTTCAATTTCCTCGTTCCCTGCCGGATCAAGAGAACCGGTACATTCATTATTGTTCTTTCGGCAATATCTGAAATCACCCGAACATCCGGCAATTTTCCATTTCCTCGTTCCCTTCCGGATTTCTTTTGCAAGCCAACCTGCTACCATCATTTTGTCTTACTGCTGATATGTCTTCCAACATTAGTACTGCTGCTGCCGCCACTGCCAACCAGGCACTCATTGCCCTTCTCGCCAGGTTGAATCAGATGGTTGAAGAGGTTCTCCGGTCCCGGTCAGAAGATGAGAGGATGAGGTTGAGCAGAGCCATTGCATCTCAAATGGTATGTTTGTCATTTTTTTTGTATTGTATCCATTAATATCGTTAGAATGATGCCATTCACTCCTACTGGACGACAGCTACCTACATCCCCCTTCGCCTGCTCTCTATGGCAGCTGAGATTCATAGAGCTCAGGGGGGTACCACGCGATTGGTTCAAGTACTGGATTGGACTCGTGTTGGCAACAATGAGGACATTTGCCGAGGTCATCTGTTATACCCTAAGACATTGGGTCCTGCTCCCACTCCACCAACCACTACCGCTGCACCAACACTGCTATCTGGCCCTCCACCGGCACCGGTACCGGCACTTGCACCTGTAGCCAAACCTGCACCGGCACCTGCTCCTGTACCGGCACCTGCTCTCAGCCGGCACCTGCTCCTGTACTGGCACCTGCTCCACCGGCACCTGCTCCACCAGCATTTGCTCCACCGGCTCCCAACACAATCCGCATTCCTGGCAATACATCTGGTGCCATTGCAGGCCCATCAAGACCACGCAAACGACAATTCAGCGCGAGTCCCCCACGTCAGGTCAAGAGGGCCCGGAAGGCTATCCCCAAGTCGAAGCCACTGTTAACAGACACGGACACTGACTGGCGATACAGTTCGCATTGGCAAAGATAAGCCCAAGGCGAAGGGAAAAGGAAAGGGAAAGGCGAAGGTGAAGGCAAGGGCAACGTCACTGGATCGCGATAACCGGCCAATGATCAACAAGGTACGTTCATTTTTTCAATATCAACACCGGCAATGTCATTGATTCGTACAGAATTTACCAACCATTGTCATTACCACTCGGCCAATGCTGCCCCCTCCAGACCAGAAGAAGAAGGCCGCTGACTCAGAGGAATATGAACCGGAGGAGGAGGAGGAGGCGGATGAAGACAATGCAATTGAGCCTTCTGGGACACGGGTCAAACCGGGCGAGGGACGATTACCAGTAAGTTTTCATATTATTGCACCTATCGTGAGTATGGCTAATATAATCATGATAATAGTCCAAGTCCGGTACAGATCATACCAGAACAGCCAAGGACAAGGCAAAGACCAGGGGCAAGCGTCCACAGCCGGTAAGACATCCGGTAACTCTCCACCGGTTGTGCTATACTAATTCTTCATAGAAACCCATTGGTACGCCTCTCCTACCATGCAGGAGATGCACAATTATGAAGGCCAAATGCGAAAGCTGGTTGACCAAAAGGGGCGAGGTCGCCCATACTTGCATTCTTTGCAGCAAGTGGAGGATGAAATGCATCCGGCTGGATGATCCGGTCCTACCGGCCACAGCCATCGTCACTCGCTCCAAGACGACCGGAAAAACTAAGACCATTGGGCAGTCAAAAAACAAAGGCAAAGGTAAAGGCAAGTATCTTATTTTCTGTAGTATATCTACTAATTGTATTCTTCTAGTCGTCCAAACTCAGCGTCCCAGTCCTATTCCGGAGGAACTGGATGTCGATGTTGATATGACCGATGCCCCTGCACTCACCGGCACCGAACATCCTGGCACTGCTACCGATGCAGGCCCTGAGGTATCTGTCGATGATTTTTCGACGGATCGATGGATCGAAGCCATGGATGAAACTACCCTGCCCCCAGCACCATTGATAGAGACACTGGATGACATCCGGTACTCGCCAGGACTATCCTCATACTCGAAGACCCGCCTCTCCTGTCGACATTTCTGTACCTCGTCAGACTCCCCAGTCCCTGTTCTTTGACCAATGTCCAGATGGATGCCCTCCTGGCACAAATTCAGATCGACATGGATCAGCTCCGGACACGTGACGACATTATTCATGATGAGCTGTCCCATCGTATCGACTGGCTGCAAGCCGGCTTTACAAACGAATTAGCCTCCCAGAAGAGAGTGGTAGATCAGTTGACTTTTCAGGTCAGTGGTATCGCCCGGTACCTCAGCAACAGCCACAGGGACACCACAGCAGCCGGTTCAACTCCACCAGCATTCAATCCGCCACCCATTGTCATCCCTGATACCCCCACATTCCCTGACTTTGGCTCAATCAGCGCCTTGGGTCGTTCCATCACCAACAATGTCTTCACTCCGGATGTGTTTTTGACCAACACGTGTCCTGTCGGAGATGGCTCACCAGTCGCAAGGCATGAGCAGGTACCTACACCCTCCACCTCTACCATCAACCCTGTCCCCACCATGGGGGAATCCGGTCCACACAGTCATCCGGTTAGTGCACTTCCGGTATCGGCCCCTACTGTCCCAATGGCATCTATGCCCTCCACTAGTACCCTTCGCACCATGCTCACCGGGCCACCACATCTGCCGGCAGATGGTCAGTCCCTTTCGGCTCCTTTACCTGAACCGGGCATTTGCACCTCAATCACGGCAACAAGGTCGGTCAGTGAGTGCTAGGCATGACAAGAACCCTTCTGGTAATAGGGCCAAGTAATGCCAGTACATGTAGTTTGTTTTGTCGATAAGGACAATCTAATGCCATGGTAGAATGTATTAGATGGTGTATTAGATTGTCCGGTTCATGTATGTATTAGATTGACTGGTTCATGTATGTAGTATACCGGCCGATGGGCTTGTGAAATGATTCATCAACCGGATAATGTAGCTACCGGATCATGGGCCGGTGATTAAAATGCACCTGCCGGATGATAATATGACCAGATCTCCGGTGTATATCATTCGTCCGGCTCGGTCGTTTCCATTTTACACCGGATTCGCTATTCAATAAGATTCCTGTAAGTCTGCTATATACCCCCGGCCCATCCGTTTACCTTGGGTACACATCTGGCTGGCCCACTCGTCTCCATCGTACACAAAATTTGGTATTAATAATGTCATGTATACTAGTAAATTCCTATATAACTATCTATACTGTATGCTCTCGGCCCATTCGTATGTGTCGGGTACACAGATTCACTCAGCCCACTCATATGGTCAGCCCATCCGTTTACCTTGGGTACACACATCCGGCCGGCCCACTCGTCTCCAATGTAAACAGGAATTAGCATTTATAATGTCCTATATACTAATACATTCCTATACCACTGTCTATATAATGTACCCTTAGCCCATCCGTGTGTCTTGGGTACACACATTCACCCGGCCCACTCGTATCTCATGGTACAATTATGTCCATGGGCCCACATGGGATGGCCCGTTCCCAACGGTACATTGTCACACTCAGCTGTCCGTCTGAGACGGAGTGAATTCACTGAAGGGGCTTGGCAACGCAGATTTCGCCAGCTTTGTAAGCTAAATATTGTCATACCAGGGTTAACCGGTTTTCACACCTGAGGCAGGACGGAATCTGTCTGAAGCACAGATTGGTATCATATCCGCAGAAATATTTTGCATTGGTGATAGGATCTGTACTGCAGTAGTATTGGATATCAAATTTTACATATGTTCGTGATATGACATATAGCCAAATTGGGGGGACAATATCCTAAATCTGATGACATCACATATCTAAACTTTGAAATAAAATCTGTTTTGCTCTAAGATACGTGTCATATATAGAATTTAAGTATGAATATGGTGGCTGATCAATTTTAATTACAAATTTTAAATATGAACCCTATACATATTTGGTATAACAATTTCTTATTGGTCAGTCATCGAACAAATTCAGAATAATACAAACCAGATCTGCACATACAAAATATTATTGTCATAATTTCAATATGAGCATGGATCTGGTGCACAAACAAAGCCTTCCTTTCAAATTCTCAATATTGTGGTCTATATATTCTTCATTTGGAGATAAATCTGGTAGGGAATCAATTTCAACCACAATTTTTACATCTGTGCTCTATTTGTTTAGGTTCAACATCGAACAATAGATGTAAAATATTTTACAAATATGTTCCGCATATTAGCCTCCAGCCAATCCGGCAATGTCTCTGGTGTCAGTGATGTTAGTGCACTGGGTGAGTCATGTGGTTGAGTCTTAGTTGTACAGTGATCTGCCCATAGTACTACTCACTATTTGACCGGTGCAATACAAGTAAATGCAGCAATCGATCTCTATTAGGCAAGGTCCCTTCAGTCCCGAACATGCACTGATAGGCATAGATGCTGTCAAAGCAACAGCAACGGCGAGGAGGGAGAAACGCATTTTTTGTACAAGGTGATATGTTTTTGAGGGGTTCTCGAATGATATCACCGATTATGGGGGGGAGCACTGCAGGACAGCGACCAGCTTTTATATCCTGTACATATGATTCTGATCGTTTTGGCAGAATTGGTATGGCTGTCAGATAGCATAAATTTCGGCAGAACCTGCAGGAGCGTGTTCAATCGATTACGCCCATCGAATCATAACCTGCATGCAGGCATCAACAAGTCTCTTCTTTGTAACAACAGAGCGCTCCGTCGAATCACCGGTCTCTCACCCCAATCTCTGACTTGTGGTTATGATTCGAACCCGGAAGTATGCTATATGTGAGGATAAGGCTATGCATCTTCAATGCGGGCTCCGGAGTCGAGACCAGTCTGTAGTGCTACATGGTTACCATCGACTATTAATCACCGAAACTTTCGTTCGCGCGCTGCATAGAGTGCCATACCCCACTTGACGATGCAGACGGTTATGGACCTCCTGCTACACACCATCTCAGAGACTCAGAAAAGCCTGGCATGGCCACTTGGAAGGATGTATTTTTCCATAGTGCATGAGCGTATTTTTTGAATGTGTTAGAAGCTGACGAGCGAGGATGCCTTCCTGTAAGCAAAGGTACGAGGGCCTTGAGTTGTAATAAATTGAACTTCAAATGATTGGTGCCTTTCGAGACAAAATCAAGGCGCGCGAAAGTTTCGAGTACTTGCTAGAACTGTATCATTGAAAGCGTGTTTGTAAAGTACGTTTGAAGGTTGTAGAAAGCATTAAAAGCAAATATGGACACGGGCAATGCAGAATTGATGTTCAAACTCATGATTTGAGTTGGCCATAACATATAGATGCAGCAAAACAGCTATATGGGTGACGACGAGCATGAACATCAACTTCTCAACTTTGTCACTGCGCTGGCAGGGCCACTGCAGGTTTAAATGATGAAGCGATGAGCGAGAGATTAAGATGAGAACCGGTGGCGAGCGTTCTGTCATGACAAAGAAGAGAATTGTCGATGCTCGCAGGCAGGTTATAGCCGCATAGGTTCTGCCGAAATTTGTGCTATCTGACAGCAATAACAGTTCTGCAAAAACGATCAGAATCGTGCCGATTAATTTATGCGTGATATAATAGCTGGCCATTGTCCAATAGCATTCCTCCATCTTTCAGCGATATCCCCCTCAGAATATGCCATATCACATCGTACAAAAAATGCGCTTCTCCCTCCTGGCTGTTGTTGTTGCTTTGGCAGTATCTATGGTTGTCAGTGCACGTTCGACCCTGTATCAACCTTGCACAACAGACTACGAGTCTACGATTGCTGCGCTGGCTTTTGGTGTAGCAGTGGTTTCCTGAGTGTGAGCAGGTTGCTGTACAACTCAACCACATGACTCACCTGCGTGCCGTAGGATGGAATTTTTGTCTGCTTAACAAAAGGGATTTTTAAAAAATCGGGTCAGCAGCCCGAGCAGCAGTGAGTTATGCATGATGTTTCTACTTTCGCTTTGGCATCATGGTTAACGGTGCAATATAGGCCTAGTTCAGAGCCAATCAATTGTTTTTGAACAAATGTTGTGATAGGGTGGTCTGGTGCAGGTCCCCAGGAACGCCAAGGGTCCTGGCGCAATGGCACAAGTCCTGGATCGTAGTCGGTAGTCCTGCGCATGTACTAGGAGTCGGCTCGATAGATAGAGCCGCAGCCTCCCGCCAGTGAGGTTTGACCTTAGATTTTCATTGCAGTCTTTGCCCGCTCCAATGTTCATACTACTCGAGCAATCATGTTGATGTTTAAACTTATCTGAAAATGATCGATCATGCCTACTAGTCTTGCTCGTCGTCCGCTAAGCTTGAGCTTGAGAGGCCGTCAAAACGAGCGAGCATTGCTGTAGATAGTTAACGGCAGTACAAAGATGGAACGCACTGTCAAGGTTGAATTTGTTCGTCTAACATTGGACTCCAAGGGTAGCTCATGTGTCCCTCTCTTGATGAGCCAACGAGACGCCGATCGTGATTCGTGACAGACATGTTGTTTTCTGGTATGCAGTAAAAGCCTCAAGGTCATGGAATTAAGTCGTGAGCCTTGGCGAGAAGAAAAGGCCGTGAATGATTAAAAACAAAAACAACATCACTGACTGCCGTAACTCTTACCACAGCGTGTTGTACGAGTATGCACATGCCGTTCGTGAAGCAGATACGGTGGTGAAGGCACTCACAGATGGGACGTCCGCATGCTGTATTCTGGAAGGTCCTTGTAGAGGGTCGAGTATCGATCCGGGTCTGTACGAAAGCGTGGTTCTTGTAGCCGGCGGGTCTGGCGTCACATTCACTCTTGGTCTGCTGGACGACATCGTTGGCAGGTGTGTCAAACTAGGCCGCAGTCAGGGGGAACGAACGAGGAGAATCGAGTTCACCTGGTGCATTGGATCTTTTGGTATTTCATTTTTGATCACAACGTTACATCATTCTGATATATTTTCACAAGTTAGATGTAATGGCTTGCCCTGATGCTGGTAGATATTGCCACGGCAGCGTCTAGTAGCACCGTCGACCTGCACATTTCTATTTTCGTGACGTGCCTTTGCGATCCAGAAGCCGTACCTCATATTCCTAACTTCATCGTCACACTCTTGCGTCTGCCTATTCAGAGTCTTCTCAAGGACTTCATCAGTCTCCCGTCATCGTTTGCAAAGGAAGATTCGATCGAAATTCAATGTGATGAAAGCCAGAAAATGGTGGGCTTGGGTGCGGGGGTCGCGGTCTGGGCTAGTGGCTCAGAGAGCTTGACGGGAGATGCGCAGAATGCAGTCGCGAGATCGGGTTTGACATTGGGTGTGGACGTGGGCGGGATTGCTCTACATACAGAGCTGTTTACTTTATAACGCTGAGGTAGATATCATCTTGTACTGACGTTTTTCAAGAGCTTACATTTCGGTTCGCGATTATCAACCTGACGGGTTTTCCGATCCTTGGCTCGCTGGCGACGCTTCATGTATTTTGCTATAGCTTGTTGCGTTATATCATGATCATCATAATCTTGGGGTGAGTACGATAATATTAGGGGCTGATGATACCTTACAACCCGACCCTGTTTGTGAATGGACTGCGTCATGCCTACTCCATTGCAAAAGTTCGTGGCTGGTTAGATGGTGTCTTAACATATTGAGCAAGCCTACTTTCTCCCGAGCATTATGTGTATCATTCCTGGTGCCAAATGCCCAACTTTCTCATAAAGAGCTGGAGTGCCCTCTCATCCGCTTCGAATATGACAGCTTCTTTCCACTCCTCGTCGGATTCATCATCAAAACGAAATTGACTCAGCCCAAAATCGATGAGTACCACTCGTCTAGGGTGACTGCTAGATACAACAATGTTGTCTGGGCGCATATCGGCATGGATGACACCGAAAGACGCGAGGGTGCTCACGGCCTTTACGAGCTCCTGGTATGCTGAACTAGGGACTGAATGGGGATCTTGAATGGTTGCGAGATTCTCGCCTGGGATGTACTCCATGAAAAGCACTCTGGGAGATATGGCACGACCTTCGCCATGGCCCGAGATGACCCGACCCGAACCATAGAGCTGTGGGATGGTAGAACCCTGAAGGTATCCAAGGCATCTGTAGGCTTCAATTTCACGTGCAAATGAAGCCTCGTACTCGCGATAGTAGATTTCTTCCCACAACGAGCCATCCAAGAACTCTCTCTCCCATCGAGGGATCCTGAAGTCATCACCCGTTGCGAATCCACGACGATCAGCTGCGGCCTTTTCATTAGCAGCGGACCAGTGGATGGGAGATCGTCTTGGGAATGGGTTTTTGCGCTCGTAGTTGAGACGTGGATCAAATATTTTAGCTATTAGTGGATTAGGGAGGCTGGCTCTGACAGGGGCATCCTCGATTTCGACGCATAAAACCTGGCATTTTGTGAAAGGGGTAAATGCCTTGTGGATGACAGCAGCACATATGAATGAGGATGTCTCGTCGCTGAAAGGAGTTACCTGCAGCTGGAGGCGACCTCCTTGTGTGTAAGGCTCTGACATCGTCGCTCCGAAACGTTTGAGTTGAACTTTGAGAGGAAATGGCGGAGTTTGAACGTTACCTTGCGATCATCGATGTGAGTGCTCGGAAGGAACCGAGTCAACCGACACCTCGCTCATACACTCTTGCTCGCTCACTCATTTTTGCCCCCCTTCTTTAGTGAGTCGAGGCGAACGCACGCGGGAAGATCGAGCTAGAAGAGAATATATTATCTCAGTCTCGCTAAGAGGGACTCTGTATATCAGTAGCTACCTAGAAGAGAATATATTCTAATGGTAATGTTAGCGTGTGTACGAAGGAATGAAAACATAAGGCTCACATCTCAGTCTCGCTAAGAGGGACTGAGATGTTTTTACGACGCAAATGTTCTTTTAACATAAGGTAAAACGGTAAAACTCGGATAGAAAAGATATCATTGTGAAACATACGAAAACGCGAGGCTCGGCCGATGTCATAGCCAGGTACATCAAATACACTCGTACCCCTTGTTCCTAGTCTGACACTCCCGTCTCTCCCGATCGCAACACCTTCCACCAGTCCAGATTTATTATTATCATCACATCATAATACTCGCTTATAATGTGTCAATGTGTACTAATGATGAAGTTAGTACATATTGACACATTCCAATACCAGTTTCGTATAGTGTACGGTCCATGACCTTTGCTGTCACAACAACTGTAGGATCACTCACTGTCTCATTGGACAAGTAGGCTATGGTAATGGGGCCACAATTCTTCATGGTGAGCTCTATGGCAGGATTGTGTCTGCCCTGCTAGCACGTTTAGGGGGTATTGAAGGTTGTGCAATTCAGCTGAATGCCATCCAGGTCAGTAATTCGGACAGTTTTACATTACACTCCCTTACATCGAAGTTTATTGAGAGCCCAGTACTGTCATTAGGCAACTGCACGGGTTATGGGTAACCTGCACAGGTCATGGGGTAACTTACCCGCGGGCCACAGCTTATGTCATACACTGTGCCTGCAGTGCCCAAACTACTTACTTGATGACCGCGGACTGTACCTTTAACATATGGCTTCTATCTCACTTTGGCCTTTGAATCACTTTCCTTGTATTTCCATAGGCCAATATATTAGTATGTCAATTAATTACAGTGAGTTGCACATTCTTTCCAAGCTTGACACAATTCATTTTGGTGTTAGCGACCACTCCTTTGCAAGTTTTTTGTTATTTGCAAGCTCGGTGACCATCAGATTTGTTTTGAGACATATGCATGCCTCCATGATGGTACATTTTTTGTATCTACCTTCTACTACTTGCCTCTGATGGCTGGAACTGTCTGCACAGACAGCAACAATGAATGTCGTACGCACCCAGTCTGACGAACTAAGCCCACTGCTATCCTCCTCCAACATTCCAAGAAGGCAGCTCTCCCATGTCTCCTCTCCCTCATTCTCCTCCTCACCTTCTTCCCTCCTTCTGCTCTCATCTGTCGTCTGTATTCGTCTGAGCCACATCAGCAGTTGCTGACGTGGACTGGGCATTTCCACATGGTGTTTGTGGTGTTGGGAATGGTGTGGTGGAGCCTGCCCATGTTGATATCCCACAACCTGACTCCACCATCATCACTCCTGCTGACCGCCTTCTTCCCATTCGGAGATAACACTATGGTTCACACTCTAATTTCTCCGTCCCACCAGTCGTCCATGTAGACAGACCAAGACTCATCAATCCTCCAATTTCTGCTCTTGATTAAAATATGTTGTAGTTGCCTTGCTGTATTATGGAAGTAAGCATCGTGCAGCCACGCTGTGTCATTTACATCGCTAATCTTTACATCTCGCACATCAGGCACAGTTCAACTCGCAATCAAAGCCTTGGGTGGTGCATGTCACCAAGAAGCCGCTGACATTCCACCACCGCTCTCGACAAATTCCCTACTATGGGATCCAGACTCCGAGCTGACAGCGCCCAGAGCGACCAACACTTATGCTGACCTCGGCTTTGCAAGTATGAGCTCACCAGTCAGTAGTATCATTGCCAGTCCTAGTCCATAGAACAACGATGAAGACAATAACGACATTGAGTGGGAGCTTCAAAATAATGGATTGTATATTGGTTCGTTCCCCTGAACATCGTGGCAGCGTCGCCATTCTCCAGCTGGTTTTCTTAACCTTTTTTTCTAGGTTCATACTCTCGGATAGTCTTATTGAATGCTTTAGTTCCAATTTTCTCAATAACGATTTTCACTGTGCTAGCATTCCTTCCTGACTTGGCTTGGCCCATAGCAGACTTCCCTTCTCCATACCCATCATCTTTCCCCTTCCCATTACCTCAAATTCTCATCTCCAGCGCATTTTCAGTATCACTCATCTCCTCTGCATTCCCATATTCTCACTCGCTTCCTTCCTACTCCCTTTACAATATGCATCTTTTGCAAGCACATTCATACATGTCCTCATTACAAACGGCCTTCGTTTCGCATCCCTCATAATTCTCCAAGTCAGGCACACAATGGACTATCCCATCCCTAGTTGCCAGGATCCTGCTTTCCACACTGTCTGGTGGCTTTCCCTCAACTTTGCAGAGGTACTTGCTGCTATTATACAGGGATATGAACAACTTGCTCTTTACCGCTGTAGAAACAACCATACTGAGAGGAACAAATGATGCTCCTGCCTGTATCTGTAAATAGTTGTAAGGTCGCACGTTGCCTAGTCTGCATTACTTGAGGAGACAAGTGCGTTCGACCCTAAAGGGGAAGCGAGTGGAGCGAAGATCTAGAGGTACGCGCTGAAGTGAAGCGCGAGAAAGCGCAGGTGTGCGCAAGGCACGAAGGCGCGGTGTAGAGAATCATGCCTCTCATGGCGTGATATGGCAGTTCCCACCAAGGAGTACATAGCACGAACTTGTAGTGTCACTCTGTGCGCTACCCACAGCTATCCCTATACGAGGCGCAACTTTCCCGCGCACCATTCCCGCGCTTGAGCGCCCTATAGCGCCAGCCATCCAGATGCATCCATCCACTGTCCACCATGTTCTCTAGTGCGTATATTTCTATTTCTCTCATCTGCATATTATTCCATCTTTATTTTTATCATGGACTCTCACCCATATATATCTTACATACCTACTCGGTAGCGCTTCGGCTCCGCATGACCGCGCTTAGGCGCGCTATATAAGCGCCAGCAGTACATAGTACTACTCACTTGACAGTTTTCCACTTACTTTTCACTTACTTTCCCTTTAACTTACTAGTTACCACCCACCATTTTACTTAGCAGAACATAGTAGAAGTCTATTTGTCTAGACTTCGCATCTCTCTTCTCTTATATTGCATCATATTAGCACTTGAGTCTAACTTCTCTATTATTTCTGCATACGCACGCGCGCTTTCCGCGCTTTGCACTAATACGTGCGCGTGTTCCCACGCCTTGCACGCACCTGCGCTTTCTCGCGCTTCGCTTCAGCGCACACTTCTAGATCCTTGCTGCACTCGCTTCCCTTTAGGGTCGAACGCGCTTGTCTCCTCAAGTAATGCAGACTAGGCAACGCACGACCTACAACATTTTATAGATACAGCTAGGAGCATCTTTTGTTCCTCTTTGTATTGTTGTTTCTACAGCAAGAACACGCGCGCGTATTGCGCGAAGCGCGGGAAAGTGTGTGTGTGTATGCGGAAATGAGAGACTAAGCTTAAGTGATGATATAAAGCAAGATAAGAGATGTGAGATGCGATGTGCTAATGAATAGATTTCTACTGCGACTTTCTAGCTATTAAGTATGTAAGTAAAGTTGGGTGAAAAGGTAAGTAAGTAATAGTATGTACTGCTGGTGCTTATATAGGGCACCTAAGTGCTGTCATGTGGAGCCAAAGCACTACTGAGTAGGTATGTAAAGATATATATGAGTGAGAATCCATGATAAAAATAAAGGTGGAATGATATGCTAATAAGAGAAATGGAAATATACGCACTAGAGAGGGCTTGGTGGACAGGGGATGGATGCTTCTGGATGGCTGGTGCTATAGGGCGCTCAAGCGTGGGAACGTGCATGCGCATATACATCGCGAAGCGCGGGAAGAGTGCGCGCATGGCACGGGAAAGCTGCGCCTCATATAGGAATAGCTGTGGATAGCACACAGAGTGGTGCTGCAAGTTTGTGCTATGTACTCACTAGTGGAAACTGCCATATCACACCATGAGAGGCATGAGTCTCTACACTGCGATCTCATGATCCCAGAGGAAAGAGAAACCGAGTTCCTCAAACATATAAAATCTGGTTTGTAAGGGTACTACACCTGGGGTACAGGTGGGGGTTGCCTTTCATGGCACCCATACCCTTACCCACACCCGTGCACGGGTTAGACCATCCAAACACCGGTGTTGAAACAACAATACTGCGAGGCACGAACAAGGCTCCTGGCTGTATTTAGAAATGTTGTAGGTCGTGCATTGCCTAGTCTGCCATACTTGAGACAGCAAGTGCATTTGACCCTGAAGAGGAAGCAAGTACAGCAAAGATCTAGAGGTATGTGCTGAAGTGAAGCACGAGAAAGCGCAGGTGCGCACAAGGCGCGGGAACACGCGCATGTATGCAGAAACAATAAAGACTAAGTATAAGCTTGCTTAAGTGATGATATGATGTAATGACAAGGAAAGAGAGATGTGAAGTGTAGACAAATAGATTTCTACTATGTTCTACTAGGTTGATAGTGGGTGCAAAGTTGGGTAGTAAGGTAAGCTAAGATAGAAAGTCAAAAGTCAAGTGAAAGTAAGTGAGTAATGGTATGTACTGCTGGCGCTTATATAGCACCTAAGCGCTGTCATGCAGAGCCGAAGCGCTACCAAGTAGGTATGTAGAGATATATATATAAGTAAGGGTCCATGATAAAAATAAGGTGGAACAATATACAAATGAGAGAAACGGAAATATACACACTAGAGAACTTGGAGGACAGTGGATGGATGCATCTGGATGGCTGGCACTATAGGGCGCTCAAGCACGGGAAAGCGCGTGTGCATATACATTGCGAAGCACAGGAATGGTGCACGCATGGCACGTGTTGCGCAGGAAAGCAGTGCCTCATATAGGGATAGCTGCGGACAGCACACAGAGTGGTGCTGCAAGTTTGTGCAATGAACTCCTTAGTGAAAAGTGCCATATCATACCATGAGAGGCATGAGTCTCTACACCGGCAGCAAGCACTCAGTATCATGGGCACACGACTCACTGTACACCACATCACCATTCGCGCCAGCATTGGCACATACCCCAACACCACCAACACCAATGATCACCAGCATCATGCGCAAACGCCAAACACACACCAGCAAGTGCTGACGTGGCACAAATGCTTGCAGATGACACCAGGACGCCGAAGATGAGAAAAGGATGAGAGGCGGCACTCATTCTCACTTGCACACAGCACATGTAGACTCAACTCTGGATGGGGAGTTGCAGTGACTGAGTCTGTTGATCTTCCTTCAAGCTTGAGCCATGCTGATCCAAGTTGTTGCCCGCCGTTCGCAGTGAATGAGTGAGTCGATCTTTTTTTGACTCAAGCCATGCTGATCGAAGTCATTGTCTGCCGTTCGCAGTGTGTCGATCCTCTGTCGAGCTCAAGCCATGCTGATCGAAGTTGTTGCCTGCTGTTCACAGTGAACGCACTGCAGCTGATCTGACCTTCACACCTGAACATACCCTCACATTGCCTCTCTATGACTTGCATGTGCCACCAGCCTGAGATCATCCTTATGTGCGGACACCATATGCATACTCAGCGCCGGTACAACTCTATGCAAGATCACACCAACTGGACTCTGCGATTTTCCTTTATCTTGTTATCTTGATCACCCTTGGTACCACACTGTCTGTTGCTTCTTGACTTCTGCACCTTATGGCACTTCTGCCCCTTGATCCTCCAGTGTTACGTTACCTAAGTGACTCCGCAGGTATATACATCGTCACACCTCTCGTTGACACCTCAGTATTGTTTCCTAACTCTACTGAGGTGTGTAGCACTCTTGTATCTCACATACACGCTTACTGATGTATCCTAGCACTCGTTTCTCACTAGCACATATACACAATGACATCTGCATTATACTCCAATATTACAGATATCCAATCATATGATGTATCGTTTTATTTATCTTGCACAAAATCAAAAAACTGACACTGATTCATCAGCGGCTTCATAAAGATAGGTTGTGTTTTGCATTCGAGCGCATAGAGCAACTCCAGAGCGAGGGAGAAATAGACCTGGCATTCAAATGCCAAACTGTGGGAACATGGTCAAGGGTCCATGGGTTTGGAACTTCAGCTGAAGGAGATGGTGTTAGAATGATGACGATGTTGGGGACTCACTCCAAGTATATTGTGACATTTGCAGATGAAACCAGTGCAAAGAGAGAGAAGATGCCACCTTTTTTTATGATTACACTCAAGCCCCACACGATTGATGGAAAGGATAAAGAACCAGGGGGTACTGAGCTGCTGGCTGCTCTGCGCCCCCTGCATGATGTATGTTAACCTATTCACAGCTTCACAAATGCTCTAATATACATATAGCAGATAAAACAGCTTTAATCCAGCATTCCCTGATTGCATTGCACTTTTGGCCTGGTTGCTGTTCATACCAAATCGTACATTGCATAGCTGCAGCCACTTCTGCATCAGTTTCAGGGACAATGCCATATCTCTGCAGTGTATTTTAAGGGAACGAAATTAGAGGTACAATGAACCAGCCACTCACATTGTCATCTTGAGCGAGAGGTACATCGACGGTGCACATGGAACTTGAATGTCCTCCAGAAAACAACTTCTTGAAGTTGAAATTCCAGTGTCGGGACTGTCGTTCAATTGGTTTGGATCCATTTGCAGGTCGTGTGCTGAAATGTATGTGAGTGAGTAAATGACATCAATGAACAAGGGACAATGGACTTGCAGCAGGAGCCACACAACGAGATGTGTGGTCTGATTCGTTGCCAAAGAAATCATTGGCCTGTATCTTGGTGTCAGGCGAGAAACTTCAAGAACAAGAAAGTACACTGACATATCCTGCCAGTCATGTTTTTTTGGCCTGCTGATTAGACACAAGATGGGGGTCAAAGGTCTGATGAGACATGAGAAAAGGTGGGGTTGCTCACGATTGGTGGGCGCACATCTCTCACTTTGGTTTCTTCCATGACGTGATCCAAGTGTTATTGTTGACGAAGTAAGACCGACCAAGCGGTGAGATGTGCCATTCCCATCCAGGAACAGCAAGATCTCCAGGATTGTCTATGTTCAATGGTGAGTTCATCACTCCTTGTTGCAATTTCATCCCTCACCTAGTCGCACTCCTGGTAAAGGTCGGTTCCACGAGAACATCGTGAGCATATCATCATGATATTGTATTGCACTATCCGACGATGGCATAAACTGTTGCCACATAGGAGGAAGCTCTTCATTCCCGCCTGATTCTAATTGACTAAGCTGGTAGGTATCACAAGGTACTGCTCACCTTCCCAAAGTGCGTCCTGGCGGTGCTGTGCACCATCATATGGTGGTGTATCTTGCACACTTGTCCGACATATCAATGAGTGCAATGGCGCTTCTCCTCATCTTGTTGACATGCTTGACTCAGCCTCTTCATACGGCATGACAAGGATGTTGGCACATTGTACAGACAGACTGGACAGTGAAACGCTGCGCGAAGTTGGCAATCAAGGGGAGGGAGAGATACAGGTTCGAGGTAATGAAGAAACCTGCTATGTAGGTCAGTTTTGCATGCTGCGCTTGCAGGCGCTTTTGCTGACACCGCATGTCAATGGCTGTGTTACCATCAGATCGAGTAGTATTTACCTTGGTCTGGTTCAAATTTTGAGGCAGTTCAATGTACATCTAAAAATCCGACTTGGTGGAAATGTAGTTTGAAACTCTTGCAAGACTCTCTTCTGCTCGTGAGAGTTGCCCTTTTGGTGTAACGGTTATGCGTGGCGGCGGTCTGACCATGTTACATATACTGGTTAGCACGAAATTTAGTTCGTAAATACCTGGTTTTCGGACAATCGCGTATCACGTGATTGACTTTCACTTGTCACATGACTCTAGTTTCTGAAGTCTCAAAGTTGACATGGACACGCTAAGCTTTCTCTATCTTCTATTTCTTCGTAAGCTCTAGATGCTGCCCGTAACTGTGGAGGAGAGCAAGGCCCAGCGCCTTCAGAGACAGCAGGCACGATTTAGGGATCGTGGAGGGTCAGCACACAGTACCTACTACCTACATGTACTAAATTCACCCCAATCGCTCTCTGCAGTGCATTTGTTCCCTCGGAAAAGAATGTCCTCAAAGATATCCTGTTGGCCCGCACCGTTTCTGGAGAGTCCCCTTCAAAAGTGGCCATGAAGTCACCCTATCGCCACCGAAGCCGTAGCACATCTCCATCAAAGGCCAAACGCAAGAAGACGGCCAGTAAAGCCCAAGGGAGTCCTATCAATGACAAGGTTTCACGCTCAAAAGTCAACACGGAGGCGCCAGCGGGTCTGGTCAGTAGAAACGCTGCGGCAGGTGCGTATCACTACTTCACGCGCAACGTCATCGATCAATCATTGTGCAGGTCCCTCTACTGAGTCCGGGGGTAAAATCTCGAAGGTGAAAACAAAGAAGAAAGCAGGTCCTACTACTCGCAAGGTTAAAGACAAGGTCAAAGCTACTGACGGTTAGTTTCTCTTCCATTCTGTTCAGATTATTTCCCATACCACTTGTCAGGCAACGATGTCTCAGAAGCAGAAACAACCAAAGTCAAACCTGCCTCTAACCGCCGAGGACGGCCGCCGAAAACCAAATCTCAAGCTAATGATTATGGCACGTTCATCATCATTATCTTTTTGCATATGTAGACGATCATTCACCCAGATCTCCACGCTGATCCTGAATCATCAAACCGCAAGACGCGGATGTCAAAGGAAAAGCCACCCGACATACCTAAAGTCAAAACTAAGGCAGAGGCGCCTCGATCAGACGACGAAGGCACCCTGGTAGAAGCTCCTCGACCAAAGACACACTCTAAAAGGAAGCCTGTCGTCGTCACAATCGAACCCGACGATGAGGATACGCCCATGCCTGACAACAAACCTGCAGCCGCTGAGCCTTGGGCGGTTCCGAAGTCTGCTCACAAACGGCCTTCTGCCAAAGATGCTCCACTCAATCGGGCACAAGCCAAACAACGCACGGAAATTCGCAAGGAGCACTCGGATGAAGGTAACATCTTTATACATGTATGAAACACTGCAAACATCATATCAACACCTTCATTTAACAGCAGAGCTGATATATGCTTCTCGGGTACCGAAATGTTCGAAGCGGACGGAGGTCGACGAGGAGTCTCCAGATTTGGTGAAAACCAAAGTTTATGGATCTCTGACCGTTGATATCCCCATGAAGAGGTCGACCATTAACCCCAAGCGCAGTGCACCTGATGACGATGTTAGTGGAGATGTGAAACAGCCTCTCAAGAAGCCGAAAGTGTCCAAATCCCAAAGCGCTAAATCTTTGCTTTTATCTAACTCCGTTGCGGTATCGAAATCTGATCCCGAAGACACTGCTGTCAAGAAACCTCATTCGGCTATGAAACAAGACACAAAGAAGAAGAAGGCGCACCCACAGGAATCAGATGACGAAGATCACATGCCTAAGAAACCTGTTTCAAAGAAGGCAAGATTTGATGAAGAACCGAAGCCAGGGTACGTCCTATTGCAAAAACTGGTCGAGCGCTCCCATAATCTGCGACTTCAGCGTGCATATTTCCTCAGAGAAACACAAAGAGAACGCCCTTTCATCGAGAAAGCCGAGGACGGGGAAGGTCGGTTTTATTTATATAACTAGTGTCCTAATCTTTTCTCACAAGCCGATTTATAGCCCAATTCCAAGTCAAAATCCAGAGGTCCGCCAAAGGATGTCCTAGACCGCATTAAGGCAAGCGCTACGTTGCATCGAATCGACGATAGCGAGCCGGACCCGCTAGACTGCCTGTCATGACCATGTTGAATATTGTTCGCTCACGAAGAAATCTGCCATGTATCAATCATATACGTACACTTACTAACACACTAGCCAACCGATATGTAGTATCTTCAGCAATGTTGTCAATAATATTTGCTTTGTCACATCTATCACCGTTGATACACCGGACAATCACTGCTCGGTATACCCTCTTGCAAAGTGTGTAGGCGCCGGGGTGCAGGTCACACTTTAAAACCGGGAGGTGGGCTGAGACGGTTGTATGTTTTCTGATGGGTCTGAAAACTTCAGGCAGCAAAATGGCCGCAACTGGCAGGTGCATTATCCACCCATCACTGACGTGTAAATCTACGCAATCGATGCTTCGAAAGGAGAAGGCAGTACCAATGAACATTCTCATCTATGTTCTATACAGTGCCAGATGCAGCGGGAAGAACAGCATCCTCGTCACGACCTAATGTGGTATATAGCATGAGTGGGATCGAATGAAAGGAAAAGGAGTGAAACTCGCCCTCATAGAACTTCTGCAGGAATGTTCGGTGTGGCCGTTGGTTATTTTGGAGTAGAATCCCATATATATGGTCCGGTTGCTTCCAACAGTTCAACGTCTCCTGGAATTCCTGCTGGCCCTTGAGCAGTAACACCTCGATGGCGCGCTGGTCTGTTACATGGCGGTTCTGCTCAAACTTCTGGCGAATTGATTGGCGCAGGTAGGTTGGAGTGACGTTCAACGCATAGATTGTACAAATCTCAGGAACCTTGAAGATCGTTCGGTTAATGTCGGGTAGGTAGGTAGCTCAGTCGGTAGCAAACGTACAGCACGGACCCATGCCCTGTATAGGTCAATAACTCGAAGGCGCGCTTCTGCGCGGCTACTTGAGATGCGCGTCATCTGCGCGAGTCGGGAGGGTATTGTGGTCATGGTCGGCCTGAACTAGTAACTAACAGCGTCGTTGTTGCAAAGCGGCTCAGCGGGTGGAGCTGCTGACATAAGCTTTTCCTAAGTTCATTTGAGTATTGTTATCCAGGCTCCTTCCCAACCACTGCTTCGAGTGTGGAAGGGCTACATCCGAGGTCACATGATACAACAAAATTTCAAACCCAGCATAACCTTATTCCCCTCACACTCTCAGCAGCGGCTGGAAGATAACATTTGTAAACAACGTCAGCCACAGTGGCTGAACCAGCGGAACGCGAAATTTATTCATGTAGAACGAACTTAGGGTTAGAAAGACGCAGGTATTTTTGTATTAGAAAATTCGTGCTACAATTGAGTCCGGGACAGTAGCACATTAATGTCACAGTTGATGTTGACAGTCGTACAATGGAACATTCATTTCAATACCTATTGACTACATTTGAAGATGCTGGAATCAAGCCTTTTCAATTCTTCTCAATGCTACTCACTCGCCAGGAGCTCAACAACCATCCACATGTCCATGAACTCCTTGTACATTCAGAAGACTTAATCGGTGCAATTATCAAGCATCCTTCGAGACCATATAACTCAGTACACACGGTGACCCAACTCATAAAAGGGGTATATGTCCGTGAAGTGCGCACCATGGCTTCCGAAGAAAATGGGTCGCACTTTGGGGCATCAAGTGCAAACATGCAACAACTCGAAGAGTTCAGTATCGAGGAGACCGCACAGACAATGAAGTCTAATGCACCAGGATTGTGGGGATTGCTTGGGATTCTACTCGGCGAGGATGAGAGGTTGGGAAGTAACGAAGACGTGGTCATGAGCAATGCGGAAGAAGTTGTCGATGACTATTATTGGGATCAGGTGGAAGCAATAGAACTCGAGGGGTTCATCAATGCACTCACCTCTGAAGGGGATACAGTGGCCTTGAAGCGAGATATTCACACAAATAGACGTGCCGCTATATGTAACATTGTCAGTATAATGCCTTGCTCGCATGTCAATGTCTTAGATATTAATTAAATCAGAAAAAGGTCGTGATTTTGAGTATCATGATGCAGAGTATGAACCGGAAATCCAATGCACTACAGAGCATCATCGGGATATTCTTGCAGTCAATGCACACACCGCAAAATGTCGTCGACACTCTCGCTCGCATCGGAATATCAATATCCACAGATGCCATTCATGCTGCAGTGAAATCTATGTCAGCCGAATCACAAAATGCGATGCGAGAACTTGGTCAAAGTCTCCTCGCGTCATATGCCTATGACAATTTTGATGTTGACCTCAAATCTCACCTTCCTGTCGTGGAAAAATCAAATGATTCACTGAAACACCTTACCTCCGGCCTAATGTTTCCGCTGCGACATGGTATAACTATTGATGATTTGAAATGCTCCGAAGAGCTCTGGAAGCAGTCAGCTTTGAATACTCAAGCAATAGAACAGGACTTACCTCCCCATAGAACTTGGAAGGATCTTCTATCCATCCACTCCAAGTCCGAAGTCACCCGAAACCTAACAAGACGGGACCGTTTCAACGCATGGTTATTCTTGATGGATCTATGCACTCACGGACCAGAGTATTTCCACCTCTTCAAGTCGGAGATACCCCCACCTGAAGTTATCGAAGAAATACCCTTACACAAAACATCAATCACAGCTGCTCGGGCAATGGATATCAATAATTCAACTGTTAGTGGGAACATACGCGCAGTCACAGAACTTCTAGCGCAGGGAGGAATTTACGATCCGGTTGGCTCTGAATTAGAGTCACCAGATATCTCCCAGCACGTAGTTCTAATTCACGGAGACCTTGGAACAGGTGAACGTCTTCAAGCGGCACAAATACGGCGCTCCATCGAGGCCACCCCATGGGACCGGTTGCAACACATTATTTTCATTCCCGGTCTTTTCCATTTGAAGATGGCATGTGCCGATGCCATCTGGCGGTGTTTCCTGCAACCATTATCAGCAAGAGAAGACGATACTAGTCTTATGCGAGACATCACGCAACTTCGACCCAGGGAGACTGGAATATACTGTTCCAAACCAGGATTTCGACGGATGCATGTACTCATCGGCAGTTCCGGCACCTGTCGTCGGCTCGATTGCTGGCGGATCCATGTGAAAAACAAGTCTCCTGCTTATAGCAGCCTCGAGGAGTTTGCAGCATCTAAACCTGTCCTGAATGAGTTGATAAAAATGGCAGATGAATTGGCGCAGACTTACGTAGCAAATTATAAGCTCCACCGCATCCGTCGAAGGCCAGAGGAGGAGCGAGATGTCCAATTTGAAAACTCGCTCTTGATGAACAAATACTTCCTACTTTACGAGGAATTATCATATGCAATGAACCGTGGGGACATTGGACGCACCGAAACATGCATAGTTGCATGGATCCCTATACTCAAAGCGACGGGCAAGCACAAGTACGCCACGCACATGTCGAATTTCCTCATTAATCTTCACTTCGTATATCCGCCTGGACTCCGGTACGTTTGTCAACCGGTTTGTCAACACATGGTACTGATCTCACGAGGCACTAGACGCGCAATACGTTACCATATTCTTGTTAATCCCACCGGCAAGGAAACGAGTTGGCGTGCTGTCGACTGGTGTGTTGAATTGAACAATTTGTTTACAAAGGTCAAAAATGGCGGCAAGGGACCCAACCGCACCGTCGAGCGCATTTTCCTCGAGTCCCCACTGGTACATGCATACCGGAATGCTCAGACAATGATACAAAAGAATTTTCTACTTGCGCACCTCACGGCAAAACACGCTGGACCAAACATGAGGAAAACATTTGAATTACTATCTATTCAGCTCGCCAAACAATCCCCACACATCCCAACACCCAGCAGGAAAAAGTCGGTTTCTGATTCTTGACTTGATTGACAAAGGAAGGGAGATGATGGAAAAAGCCACACGAGGCGAGGTAGACGAGGAAGAAGAGGGTATGGATGCAGGAGAGGGTAGAGCCGATTTAGACGATGTATTAGTCGAGCTGGTTTATTAAGCGAGACGCATTGTTATTTTCTTTGTTCGGTCCAGCATGAGACGGGTGGCTTGGACAAACACGATTGCGCGCTGTTAACGAATGAATATTTTAGAGAATTTGAATGCAAACAGCGAGACACTCACCATTGTGGCCCTCTTGACCGCAGGCGCTACATTTGTTCTTGCGCTTGGGAGCATTGGAAGTTGTAGCAAGACAAGGAGATGGCGTGGATGGTGTTGGAGGAGGAACATTGGTGTTGGTAGCGCTGGGTGTGCGGCTTAGAGGAGTCATAGCAAAAGGGCTTGCACCAGGTGGTGCAAGCGTTTGAATAAGTAATACGACCTCGTTTCCAAACCTATCCGCATCCGTCCACCCTATCTCCTTCTTCAGCTCAAGCATGCTGTGAATTTTGCGATGATGCGCGCAGTCAACGATGCGATCTAGCATGGAGTTGGGTAGGACAACGGAAGGGCCGAGGTCACTGAGATGAGCCCAGCTGTATGTTGATATGGTCTTCTCCTCACGCCAATCATAAAGGGCGTCCAACAGCGCAAGGTCAGACACTTCTTGTTTGTACTTGGGAACGCGGGAACGCCGGGTTGTGGCAGAGAGTTCATCAGTTGGGGAGGAGTAGGTAGAAAAGTGGTCAGGATGGTGAATGTCGCAACAAACCATGGGCTGTGAAACCATGCAGCGTGAGCAGCCTAAGATATGGTCTGGGTCACAATCGAGGTGGTCAAAGTCTGAGAGGGCGTGAGTGCGGTCCCTTTCAATTGAATAGAAATTTCTCACCAGCCGCTTCATTATCAAAGCACACATTAAAGACCTTCCTTCTACACGTCAATCCTGTACGTTTATCGGCATTAATAAGGTAATCCACGCCGGGATCCAATTCCCTCTTCTTCCTCTTTTCAGCTCTGGTTACATGGTGAGCGTTTGCCATTACATCCTTCAATTCCTGCAAACTATTCACGCTTTGTATATTAGTGTCATCAAGCTCGATATCGTAATCTTTGTCATTGACGACTCGAGAGGACGGAGCTGATGGGGGGACATTGGCGGGTACTTCTGAGAGAGCAACTGTGCGACGCTTATTGTTTCGTGCCTCCAGTAAGTCTGCTGCTTTGCGTTTGCGAGTGTTCTCACGTTGTGTTTTTCTGATGGCCCGAGCCTCCCGCTCGTCATCAAAGTGCTCTTTCTCAGCGAAGAGCAACCCTGTGCCCATCAACTGCTTGTTTCATGCAGCGCGCCCCAAACGTTGCCATAACGTGGCAAGGTGGCACGTTGCCCGCCATTGGATGACGATCTTGATATCCGGAACATCCATACCCTTTAAGTTGTCAGTAAGTTATTGTTTGTTCTAAGTTTTTTGTGTCTTACCATTCCGAAGGAGTCGGTTGTACAGAACCCCCATGTTTCTCCCGATACAATGTTCCCAAGCTTGGCATCCTTGTAAGTACTCGACATGTCTGAATTGAACCATTTAATTTTGTCGCGGAACTCAGAAGGCAGACGCTTGCGAAGCGAACGAGCAGCATTGATGGCATCCTGTATGTCGTCGAAGAAAATGAGGAATTTAGGGGGTGGTTGATCGCCTCGTTTCCACCCAGCCGGTATCAAGAACGCTAGATCAGCGTAGCTGTGAAGTGCGTGAATTATTTTTTTGACTCCAAGCTTAATATTCGGTCTATCCGTAGAACACCGGATAGTCGTCAACTTGTCAGCCCGCATGTGAAGGAGGCGTACCGCATTAGAGAGTGCGTGTTTGGTGAGTGTTGCGGATGTAATCATGATAGGGACTGCTGGAGGCAAGATATAGCGGAGACGTCCAAGCTCCTTGTACTCTGGCCGAAATTCTCCCCAATCGGTAAGACAGTGTGCCTCGTCAATGATGATACTGATAATGCGAGAGCTGAACAAGTCATCCTTTAGTAACCTTTCAAACTCTCCATTCGGCTTCATAATCTGTTCAGGGCTAACAGGAACCGCTTGGTACTGGAGTGCACGAATTGCCTTTGGGTATTATTCGGTGAGTAAAATTTTGTGGTTAGAAATCAGACTCACAGCGAAGTTTGCAGTAGTCGCAGTCTCGCTGCTTATCGAGATAGCTCGTATGCCTGCCTTGGCAAGTGACGCGGCATTCTGCTTCCCAAGCATATTCAAAGGTGTGATGACAATTTGTATGCCCTGCCGGAATAACAATGGTATCCAGAATCCAAGTGTCTTGCCCATTCCTGTGCCTGCAGTACAGAGCACATCATGGTCCCCTTTTAGCAGCGCTTGTGCGACCTTCACTTGCCATAAACACGGTCTGACTCCAAATTTTTGCTGCGTGACAGACTGAATCTGACCTAAGGAAGGAATATCCGAACTGATTGTGAGTGATGGAATAGGAGCGGCCGAAGCCATTAATGGCAAATGTGTGTTGCTACATCTACGTAGCACGAATTTTCTAATACAAAAATACCTGCGTCTTTCTAACCCTAAGTTCGTTCTACATGAATAAATTTCGCGTTCCGCTGGTTCAGCCACTGTGGCTGACGTTGTTTACAAATGTTATCTTCCAGCTGCTGCTGAGAGTGTGAGGGGAATAAGGTTATGCTGGGTTTGAAATTTTGTTGTATCATGTGACCTCGGATGTAGCCCTTCCACACTCGAAGCAGTGGTTGGGAAGGAGCCTGATTGTTATCTATCTTATCCGCCTGAAAGCGATTCTTCTGATCTCTTGACTCCTCACAACATCACACCCAAGAGAATAAGATGGTCAGAGGCTCAGGTAACAGTCAATTTTGACTGGATTAGAGATTCGTTTCTTGAATCCTTATCGAACAGGTAAATTTAAGACCAAGCGTGGCGGAGGGAGGAATTTCAGGTGCAATTCGCCCACCGTTGTCATCCCATCGTCAACGCTGAATAGCGTTGTTTAACTTAGCAAACACCTGGAAATAGACGAGAACGGAACTGCTGTGTCGCTTGATAAACGATGGTGAGTTTTTCATGGGAGATAATTATGGAATTCGGTTCAATAGTTTGTCCTGATCAGGGCTCCTCGTGATCAAGAGGGCGAGACCGACTCAGACGAAGAGAACAAATTAGAGGAAGAGGAGGAGGAAGACGAAGAGGAAGAAGAGGAAGAAGAAGAAGGGGCCAGCGGCAGTGTCGCACAGCCTGAGCTAAGTCGTGCCGAGCGAAAGGCGCTCAAGAAGAAACAAGCGGACCAGAAACAACAAGCGGAGGGAGAGAGTGACACAGATGCAGATCTAATAAATCCCAACCATGTCGAGAAGAAGATGAATATATCTGATCTTGGCGCACCTCGAGAGCTAACTCGTAGAGAAAGGTGAGTATCCACATCTCGGAAATAATGTCACTGACTGTCTATTTCTCAGGGAGGCGAAGGAGAAACAAGAAGCCAAGGATCGCTACTGGAAGGTCAGTTTGAGCAACATATCATGTCTTCGTTCAGCTTACTCCCTCGACTGTAGCTACATGTTGCTGGAAAGACCGATGAAGCAAAGTCAGATCTCGCTCGCCTTAGAAAGATCAAAGAGGAACGTGAGGCTGCTCAAGCCAAGAGGAAGGCTGAAGCCGAAGGTTCGCTGCGATGTCTACCCAAGTCATACATAATGATACTCACTATCCCGCAGCAAAGGCCGCAGAGATAGAGGCCAAGCGCAAGGCAGCCGAGAAGAAGCGTACTTGATTTGCTCACGCTCCAATCGTGATAAGACACTGATAATTAGTCTGTGTACTGCTTGCGTGGCATTCTGTAACTGTAATCATCCTGCGAATGCGCTAAGTAACCAGAGGGAATTTGCACAGTGCACGCTGTGGAAGTTATCTGGGCGACACTCATCCGGCCACCAAGGCCGAAGAAGCACGGAAAATGTGGAGCACGCAGGATAGTGAAGAGGTACATGGGCTATATACTGCACGATCCGCTATTCACTCGCATTTCAAATGGCTCTTACGAGCGATGTACCACCACGCACGCTTGCGCTCGTGCTTTGCGTTATTTCTGGTATCAGTGTCACGGGAGTGGTCGTGACGCTTTTTATGCCACTTCTTCCGGAAGACGGAGATAGGTTCGATCGTGCTGCGAGGATCATCTCAAGAGGGTGTCTTGTTGTATTGATAATCGCGATGCCGATCGTGAATCTTGTCCTTATATATTTTGGTATGTGTGGATACATCGATGTGGGTGGAATATGGATGTTTCGTGGTCAACGACAGTTGCCATCGCTGGGGATTCGACAGCAAGGCAATTTCGCACTGCGAGTCTTGCAGCTTGGACAATCGTTGCATCTTTAAGGGTTATTGCTACGTTAATCATCATTGTGAGTCTCGTATTCAAGTTTCTATGGTGTTTCTGATTGACGAGCGTTTTTTCATGCAGCTGTTGTACCTTTACTTCCTGAGAGCGTATTCCCAAGCGAGGCATCCTTCGAGATATACCAGAGAGACGTACTACTAACCGTCATTAATGGCCTCGAAGGGTGTTGTAAACTCACCTGTGTCCACTATGGAATCATCGATCGCATTCTCGGTAAACCAGATGCCCAACTCACGAAAGAAGCTCTTACAGTAGGCCTCGATGAAAGGCAGGCCTCGATGATGAATTACAAGCGCTTGATGATCCCGAGATGGTGCGTTCCATCACGTCCTATTATCGAACGGTGATTATACTCCCATGGATTGATTGGTGTTCGATCTAACAAATGGTATGACACAGACCTAACGAAACAAGGGATATGGCAACCTCCCCTTCTTCCCAAGTTAACCTCCAACCAAACATAAGCCTCCCCACCTCAGAAAATGCACCACCCCCAATCCACGCAAATTCACATGCTTCGATGCTCTCTGATCCAGCGTCTGTCTCTACTTCTCCTCTAACGCTCGCTAAGATTCAGGAGGAGGGAGAGCAAGTGGGGTCTTTGCTCGATGTGTTGATATCAGCCCTGATCGAACCTGTCCCATTCGGTGTTGATATAAAGATGACGATTTCAGGAGAATATTGTTAGGTGAGTGCGATCCCAATCGCACCTTTCCTTCTTTCCGCTCCCGTATTGAATTGTGGATTGACGAGTGGGGAGTGAGAGGAATTGAGCGGGGCTGTGAGGTCACAGTGCGATGCGTGCGGCAGGTGCGATACAGCTCGGGGTTGTACGTGAGGTGGAATGAAATGGCATTTTTTTTATTTTGTTTCAATAGCATTGTACTGGACTTGATGTTAATGTATTCTGATATCAGATGATCGTTCGTTAGTGATAACGCCACTTTAACCCAACGGGTCACGAAGTACTCTGGTTTGCATCGACACCTATATGATACTCTCAATTCCCGAATCCATCTTCATCTTCGGTATCCAGTTTCGATAACTGGTATCAAGCTACTTGCGATTCGGACGATAAAAAACCTCGATTAGCGATGCTTTGGTAGGTACCGGCATCCATTGAGCCTGACTTGATAGCTATGATAGGGAGATATCCTTAGGGTCTTTTTCTCTGCTCCCGTATCAAGTTGTTCATGTTCGTTGTTGAAGCTATGTTGCAGCTAGGATTTTATACATGTTCGTCACGAATTGCAACGGCAACTTTGAGCTGCAGAAATGAATTAATAGCGTAGATTGCAGACAGAGGTGACGAGTTGTATGGTATCAATATCGTACATAAAAGACGGCTCGAAATACATCAGAAAGAGTAGGTAAAGCATATCAAGGTCGTCGAGAGATGGAACAGCATGCGACTTGTGAAGGATGAGGAGATTTAATGATGACCGTCTGTATATTCAGGAGAGAGACAACCGAGAAAAAGCCAGAAGCGAGTCCAAAGTCCAGCCTGTCTGATCGTTGCATCTGGGCGCGAGGTCGTTGAGGTCGTGGCTATGCCAGTAGCATCGCCAACGGGAGGTGTGGAGGATGAACCAGAGATCGCAGCCTGTTGTTGCGAAGATGACTGGGTGACATTGGGTTTTGGAGGCCGTGAGCTACTTGCGGTAGTAGGGATCTTCGGAGGAAATAGGTTTTTCCGTTTCTCCCTCGCGCAAGCATTTCTCTAGGTGAAATTAGGTGGTGTAGGACGATCAAGGAAGAGAAGGAACATACGCGTTTGCCCTTCGCATACGGGACCTCAACAACTGCGGGACTGGGTCCTTGAGACTCGATGCCCTCGCCTCTTTGTCTGCGCTGTTTCAAAATGTTTCGAGTCCAGTCGAGAGGAGAGGACAGTGGTGTAGCACGAGCACTGGAGGGGCTGCGGTTGCGGTGGAATAAACGGTCGAGAAGTGTGCTGCCAGGTGATACTGAGGAGGCGGCACGCCTTCGTGCAGAGGACTGAGAACATGCCAGAGGTCAGGAAATAAAATAAAATAGATAGTGAATCCTGTTGACATACATGGGAACGATTTGGTGGGCTTCCGTCGAAAAAACCCTGGGGTATCCGATAAGCAGGCGGACGTCGTTGGACCGGAGGTGGTGCAGCACTAGCCTAGAGTGTATATAGTTAGAACAACAAGATCTTTTGATGAAAGTGTCGCGTACATGGACTGCCAACTTGTTGGCCTGGCAGAGCGCGTTCAGTTGTGAAAATATACAATGAGGTATGCATATCAACTCACCTTTGGATCCGAAAGAAGGTCGTCGAGGCCGGCCTCTGTAACAATCGCAGCAACACCCCATGTGTACGCGTTTTTGTCCCGGCAGCCAGTGGATATCAACTTTCCATCTTCCGAAAACGATATGGACTCAATCCAGTGTGCGTGCCAGAGAGGCGGACCGATGAGTTGTCCATTGTCGAGGTTCCACAATAGCACTGTATGGTCTAATGATGCGCTTGCGAGGACGCGCTCATTAGGTGATATTGCAATGGCACAGACCGCGGAAG
Organism: Suillus fuscotomentosus; assembly: GCF_016647785.1. Taxonomy (NCBI): domain Eukaryota; kingdom Fungi; phylum Basidiomycota; class Agaricomycetes; order Boletales; family Suillaceae; genus Suillus; species Suillus fuscotomentosus. The sequence continues at coordinate 47,902 of NW_024539627.1, forward strand.
TGTGCACTTCCAGTGGTGCGGTTTGCTTCCATGTTTTGGTATTCCATTTCCTAATCGAGCAATCGGATGACCTGGAGATAAGAGTTTTTCCGTCCTTGGTCCAAGCCAGGCAAGTCACTATATTTATGTCCTTTGAGAGTTGCGACGAGCTCGCCTGTCTTTGTGTCCCAGATTTTGATGGAGCACTCGATGGGTTCAATTGGTCCTTCAGTCCGGGGCCCATCATATCCACCAGTCGCAATCATGGACATGTCTGGTGAATAGACCGCTGCCCACACGTAGGTGTGCCCAGTCTTGGTTGGCTTGAGGATTATCTCCCCGCTTTCGACGTCCCATTGCCTCGCAGTCCCATCGGAGGATCCACTTAACACTCTTCGACTATCTCGACTCCAGCAGACAGATAACACTCGTTGTGTATGCCCCATCCATCTAGCGATGACTTTGCATGTGTCGATATCCCACAACCTCACTCCGCCGTCCTGACTCCCGCTAACCACTTTCTTCCCGTCCGGAGACAATGCTATACAGTACACTCCACTTTCTCCGTCTCTCCAGTCTTCTCCTATCTGTTTCCCGCTCTTCAAGTCCCATACTCGCAGCGAGCCGTCAACTGAACAAGTGATGATCTGCTGTCCACCTGGCAGGTGTATGGCGCCTTCCACTATGTCAGTGTGTCCTTTGAATTCCTGGTGGGGTTTTATTGCTAATATCTCTTTCGGTTTAGCAGTCGGTGAAGCCATACTCCAGAATTTCAACTACGGAGTGCAGCCCCGTGTCAGCTTTCATCGATCAATTTCAAGACCTATCACTTACAAGGAGGTCTCTAAGCAGCGATTCACAGGTAGCAGGGAATGATGGCTTTGGTGGAAAGTCACAGTTGAATCCACTGCTTCCTGGTACGTTGTTGAACATGCTGTATCCTCGTGTTCGCTTCACAGCTTATACACAGCATAGGCTGTGCACCTGAGGCGCCCAAGTATCATATGATCACATTTAGTGAAGCTTCAGTCCATGATTATCTGGTTCTCAACAACTATGGAAGGCGAGAGGCCGTTGGCTGCCAAGGATTCTCATGGGTTCTCATTGTCAGCTGCTGTCGAACGCGACGATGAATTACATCGCAGTGGCTTGCGTTGCCTATATGCTAGCAACATATAATCGGCACTGAATTCTCTCAAACTCACTGGTGCTTCAAGTTAGAGTCGTCCTCTACCTCCAATAAGGACGTACATCAGATTAGCAACATCCTACGAACAAACAGCTAAGGGATATTCCCTACCACGCACTTCATTCTTCTCTTCTAGCTGTACGATATTCCTCCCGGTGATTGAGACAAGGTACTCGAAACCGCGATTCCGAACAGACAGGTTCTGTTTCGCGCGTCGAGAATTGGGTATGAGTAAGGTGGTGAGTTTTTCATGGGAGATAATCATGGAATTTCGTTCGATAGCCTGTCATGATCGAGATGGCGACGCCGACTCAGACGAAACGAACAAATCGGAGAAGAGGTGAAAGAGGAGGATGATGGAGAAGAAGGGGCCAGCAGCAGTGTCGCACAGCCTGAACTAAGTCGCGCTGAGCGAAGGGCGCTCAAGAAGAAACAAGCGAGGGAGAGAGCGATATAGATATGCAGATCTAAAAACCTCAACCATGTCGAGAAGAAGACGAATATATCTGATCTTGGCGCACCTCGAGAGCTAACCCATAGAGAAAGGTCGGTGTTTACGCCTCAGGAGTGTCACTGATCGTCTATTTCTCGGGGAGGCGAAGGAGAAACGAGAAGCCAAGGGTCGCTTACTGAAAGGTCAGTTTGAATTGTCGAAGTATATATCATGTTCTGTCTTTTAGCTCACTCCGTCGACTGTACCTACATGTCGCTGGAAAGACCGATGTAGGCAAGTCTGATCTTGCTCGCCTTGGATATCAAAGAGGAACGAGAGGCTGCTGAAGCTAAGAGAAAGACTGAAGCTGAAAGTTCGCTGCAATGCCCATACAAGCCATTTACAACGATACTCACTATCCCGCGGCAGAGATAGAGGCCAAGCGCAAGGCAGCCGAGAAAAAACGTACTTGATTCTGATATATCAATCGTTATCAAGACTCTGTAATGCATAGTCACTGTAGTCGTATGGAGCTACGTTTCCGCCTCGTCGATCGCCCATCCAGCCAACATAGTTGTAAGACCGCAAGGAATATAGAAGATGCAAGATAAAATCGCGAGGGAAGTGACCAAGGGACTGCGGGCAGGCATTGAGTGCACTTCTGGGAACCTCGGGGCACCGCGGCGGTTAGGGCTTTCCTCCATAGCCGCAAATAATCTGTCAAGCATCTTGTGAACATCCTCTAATGGTAAGTGTCTTAACGTTAGATCACCGCAACGTCCGAAAAACGCACGAGTTACCTTCCCGTGGGTCTGAGCCATGATACTGTAGTTTTCTGTTCTTTGAGAAATGCTCGCTTCTGGCAAACTTGAAATCTCTGTGCTCTCGCACACAAGTCCGTACAGTTTCTTCAAAAATATGAGCCTTGATGACGCGCCTATCGTGCGATGCAACATACCGTCATCAGATAGTGCCAAGAGAGCTGCCGCACCGCCAACAACACGGTAAGACCGATCATGCACCAACAATTTCAATATTTGCGAGATTTCTTCCAAGATGACCGAGCGAAACTCTTGCGAGACAAAGGTTCTTTCCGAAGAAGAATCCCGAATCCCGAAAAGAGTGTGAAGTGCCATCGCAGCATTGCTTTGTGAGGCCCACTTCTGGTGATCCAAGGCCGCCACTATGGCGCGGAATATGGGAATCTTAGCTTCTTTAATCAACTCTTTCCCATCGGCTTGATTTTTCTTAGCATATATCATTATGCAGGAAAACGCGTGCTCACGATAGTCGGACACGATGTCCAGGAAATCAAATGCTGCATGATTGAGCGCTGTATCACCCCTTTTAAACATAGTACAAAGGGCTGCCGTTGTGTGAGCTTTGAGGACAGCTGCCCTCAGTTCATCTATACAAGTGTCGAGGTCTCGGGAGGGGAAACGCAGCAGCGCACAAGCTTACCGTTGCTCATGAGGCGTCCGAGCACCTCTTTACCAGGTTCATTTTCGACCGTTGCGTTAAACAATCCTTGCTTGACAGCGCTGATGATATAGTCAGGTGCGGATAGCCTAATCATAGCTGTTCTGATGTTGTCTGAATTGCATTGAGGAAAATTCGATCATGAGGTCAGGTGAAAAACTGACCGTAGTCCAGGATGCGAGAGAATGCATAAGCCGCAAACAAAGACTTCTTCTGGTGTTTTAAATGATTGACCAACGTAACAACGACATCTTCCTCGATTGCCTTGTGATATCGTATGCGTGCTGAAAAACGCTTAGCAGCAGAAGAGTTGTTATGGTATTATCAAGACACTCACAATGCGGGAGAATCGACAACATCGCGAGAATAGCTCCGCTACTTGTTTCGGGCTTTCGACTTTTCATCAGCGACACCATGTCCTTGATATGTCCATTTTCAATCAAGTCACCCTGAACGTCAACTGGAGGTCCGCTAGTCAGGCGCTGTATGAGTGTAAGTGCATATGCCGCACCATAGTTCGCAAGTTGGCCAAGGATTTGGATGGCAGGATCCTCAATGTCAGTTAAGCGGTGTTCCAACATGTCGACCAAAAGTGCCAGAAACCCGCGTTCTGGGCGGAGTAATTGCTTACGGAATTCCTCTGTATCTTGCAATCAGCGTATCGATTGAGCGACAGTGACATGAGAAGCCTACCGTGCGTTGAATATGCACATATAACATTGCCCACCGGCGGCGAGATATAAAAGTCGTGTTGCTTCAAACGTTTGATAAGCGTGGGAATTAGAACCAGGACCTCAGCTTGCGCGTTTTCTGCAACGGGTTGTCAAGCACACGCCTGCATTGAAAGAACTACCGAAAATACCGTCATGGACAAGGGCAGCAAGTATGCGTAAGGCCGCTACCAAAATTTCTTCGTCTGCGATCGGTCATGTCAGCTTGACTGTAAGCGTACGTTCAGATCGAAACTCACGTTCGCTGCTAAGAAGATCGATGATGTCCTTTGCGGCCCTTTCCGTCACAGCTGGCCGATGCACACCTAGAATATCCCAAAGTCACAGAGTGAATATCGTTCCGGTAGGCTGAATTACGAACCATGGCCGGCAAGTAACGACAAAGTCTGCGATGCATGAATTTGCACCATCAACGATTCGGTTTCGGAGACCCCTCCAAGGTCTAGTACACGCTGGAATGTTGCTGCGCTCAAGATCTCATTCCCTTCCGGAGCATGCTTGACTAGGGCTGGAAGGGCTTTGCAGGCTCGAATCTGATCGATATCGTCCTTGCTATCCAGCATTTTCAACACATCAGTGGCTGCCCTCTGCAAGTATTCTGGGTCAAGTTCGGGCACTGCAGAGAGTGAGAAGACGTCCATGCAATTCACCATGACTTACATAGCTCGCTTAATGCAACGGTAGCACTGATACGTACTTTCGGATCATCGCTGTGACAGACCAACTTATTCAACTGGCTCTCCCAGCTATCCGATTCTTTAATCGCAGCCCTTCCTTGTTCTGTGAAGCGCTTAGAAGATAAATTACAATCAAGAAATACAACACCCACCAAATGAGGCCATGAATGCCAGTCGGTCAACCGCGTCGAAACACTCTACTCCGTGTAACTGGATATCTCTTAGAAGTGAGGGCACGGTTGATTCATCGAAGATGTCCTTCTCCCACAGCTGACCCAGTTTCGAAAGTCGTTGTTGGCTGGCTGGATCATTCCAGTACAGCAATTCTGGCCAGACGTCGAAGTCCTTCCAGAACTTGGCCTTGGCTCTATAGTTGCCTTTGAACAAGACAGAGGCGTGAATCTTCTGTCCGGGGAGGATCACCCGAGGCGCGCCACGATGTAGCCTTCAGGAGATTCTAATGAAATGGATGCGCAGCGAAAAGTCCACAGTACGTACCCGAACGCGTGACTATCTCGAGTGCCATAAACAACCCGCTTGACAGGAGCGAATTCGAGCATCCACCACATGCTCCTTAGTGATTCGTACGTCCTCTTCTGCAGGTCATCCATCTTCCAGACGACTTCGGTGGGCTTCATCCTCAAGCCTGCCTCAACAGCCTCCTTTCGCATCCATAGCAATGGAATGTCGCCTGATTGAAGCTTCTCGTTGAGTCGATTGCCTCCGCCACTGAAAATGTCCGTTATGAAATCAAGATGAGGAGATTTCAAGGCATTCAACATACACGTCCGAGTGACTACCTGCAAACCAGACCTCCTTGATGCGATCGGAATGGGATTCTTCTGTATTTGCACCATGTATATACTCTGGAAGGAATTTGACTCGCCGCTCATCCAAGGCAAGGGCATGCCTGAAATAGCACATATGGTGGCTGCCGTTAGTAGTCGAAGGTAGCGTCTTCCCCCTTCCAACGCCAACCGAAGAAACAGTATCCCTTGGCATAAATAAGTAAACACATCATCCATGGTTCAAAGGTGGATGTCTTACCATACGCCGATGAAATGAATATGGACGTGCGATCTGCAGAACGTGCCCTTGAAAGTTTCAGCAAGCTCATTTGCCCAGGTATGTTTGCGTGGAGATTGTATTCTCTCTGAGGCCTTTTCATCTATTTTCGAGTATAGCTCGAAGGCGCTAAATGTGGCCGAGATCAGAAGGGAGCGATGGCACGAGATGGGACTATGCTTACAATGGTATTTGCTCGTTGTTTCCGGGGAGGATCAATCCGACCTAGAGTTCAAAAAAATCAACATCCGTTTTTGGTCAGCGCCTCAATCCAGACGACTCACGCGGTGTATCATTCCAGCAATTGCTCGGGCCTGGTAAGCGCCCCTGGAAAACCCTATGACCAGTTGATATGACGCGAGGCATCATTGCATCTAGTAGCACAAGAACCTACCAAAAAGATAAATCCTATCACCATCGTCATAATTTTCTGATATCCATCGATAGGCTGCCAGTATCACGGTTTCGAGATTCCTGAATGATTGCTCAACAATGCTTATAGAGTTTAACCTTCTCACATACCAAGCTATAAGCAAATCCACCTTGCTGCTCAGCCAATACTGGACGTATGAGAGGGAGCGCCAGGACGGGCGTGCGTGCGTGCCCACCCCGCTGTTGTAATAAGTGAGTTGGTCTTCAGATTTGACAAGTTGGCTGTAGAGCTCGACGACATTGGTGTTCTGGTCAGCTGTTAGGCAAAGAAACTGGCTCCAGTAGATACGCACCTTGAGTCCAAACCGGTTCGATGATCCATCAATACAGACTACTAAATTCCTGCCCTCCTTGTACTTGGAGCGTAACGGACACGTGTATTTATATGTAGGGTAGCTTGTGGTTGTAGGACTCGGACAAGGTACATCAGTGGTAAGCAGCGACTCTCTGTCAGAGGGGAGCATGGTCAACGTTGGAGCTTCGCATGGGATTCTAGAACTTATTATGCATTTGTTGAGCAGGCAAGCGCGTGGCTAGTGCCCTTCTCGATGAAAGATCAGCGCCATGACCAATTCGAGGCCTTAATGTAGCATGGGAGACAGGCCTTGCAGTAAAACACACCCTTTTAGTCATTCATAGGTGAAATATGGATGCACAGATACTGAAACGTTAATTCAGACCATCACTAGGGTATGAGCCCAAACCGGAGCGTCCAGCAGAGCGTCGCGAGGCAGACCACGTTCTTAGCACCTGCTGCAGTCACCCGTCTCCTAGGATATGAGTCTGTCAGCTGGGATAGGAGGAACGCTAGGATGGCGGGGATGGCAGCGGTGTCGAACCCGCGGAAGTTCTCATCAGGGGGCTGCTGTTACCCCGATCGTGCTATGATACTATTGAGCCTATACACCTGATCGGGGTGCAGGCTCTGTCGTACGACTGCAACCGCGAAACGACAACCGGCTAGCTGCATCCAGTAGCCATGATCCACCAGCAGAATAGTACGGTTGGGGAGGTGGGACTGTGTAGTGACCTCCACGGCGTGGTGAAAACACCAGTGTAACTTAAAAGCCCTCGGAAACCTTGTCAGCTCTGCTTATTCTTCGATAAATGATAAATAACTTCGATTGGCTGAGACCATAAGCATAAAATTATGTATTGATTTTATCACTTGAAAGTTGCCCAAAGCACTCGCAAACGACTGTACATGAAGTGAGAATGTGGCATGTGCTGCATGGATGAACCTCGAGATTTGCACCAAATGTTTGTGACGTTCTCATCATTAAAATTCTCAAAATCCGATGTTGCCTTATTTGGACAATTTACTGTGCCACAAGCATATGGATGATGATACCCGGGTACCAGTGAAAACCCACCAATAAAAGAGAAAGACTGGAGCCAAAAGTACGTCGCAATGCCCACACAAACCAATTACAAAGATAATACCCCCACAACAAAGGTCACAGAGATAAACGCCAAGTATAAGGTAACCGAAAAGAAACGTACTTGATTCTGATATATCAATCGTTATCAAGACTCTGTAATCATGTGCACGCGAGTTACTTTTCCGCCTCATCGATCGCGAACCCGGCCAGCATGGCTGTAAGGCCGCAAGGAATGTAAAAGATGCAAGATAAAATCGCTAGGGAAGTGACCAAGCGACTGCGGGCAGGCATTGGGTGCACCTCTGGGAACTTTAGGACGCCGCGACGGTTAGGGCTTTCCTCCATGGCCGCATACAACGTGTCAAGCATCCTGTGGACGTCCTCTAATGGCGAGTTAGATCCCCGCAACGTTCGAGAAAAAACATAAGTTACCTTCCCGTGGGTCTGAGCCATGATACTGTAGTTTTTTGTTCTTCGCGAAATGCTCGCTTCTGGCCGATTTAAAATCTTTGTGCTCTCGCACAAAAGCCCGTATGATTTCTTCGAAAATATGAGCATTTACGACGCGCCTATCGTGCGATGCAACATACCGTCATCAGATAGTGCCAAAAGAGCCGCTGCACCGCCAACAACACGGAAAGACCGATCATGCGCCAACAATTTCAGTATGTGCGAGATTTCTTCCAAGATGACCGATCGAAATTCTTGTGTGACAAATTCTGTTTCAAAAGAAGAATCCCGAATCCCTACAAGAGTGTGAAGTGCTGTTGCAGCGTTCTTCTGTGAGTCCCACTTCTGGTGGTCCAAGGCCGCCACTATGGCGCGGAATATGGGAATCTTGGCTACTCTAATCAACTCTTTCCCGTCGGCTGCAATTTTGCTCAGCATATATCATTATGCATTGATATGCGTGCTCACGATAGTTGGACATGATGTTCAGGAAATCAAATGCTGCATGATTGAACGCTGGATCACCCTTCTTGAACATAGGTACAGAGGGCCTGCCGTTGTGTGGGCTTCGAGGACAGCTGCCCTTAGTTCATCTATACAAGTGTTGAGATCTCGGAAGGAGAAAAGCAGCGCACAAGCTTACCGTTGCGCATGAGGCGTCCGAGCACTTCTTTACCAGGTTCATTTTCGACCGTCGCGTTAAACAATCCTTGCTTGACAGCGCCGATGATATAGTCAGGCGCGGATAGATCAAGCATAGCTGTTCTGATGTTGTCTGCATTGTGTCAGGGAAGATTTGATCATGACATAGGTGAAAAACTGACCGTATTCCAGGATACGAGAGAATGCGTAAGCCGCAAGCAAACAGCTCTTCCGGTGTTTTAAACGATTGACCAATGTCACAACGACACCTTCCTCGATTGCTCTAAATCGTATGTGGGCTGAAAAAAGCTGAACAGCAGAAGAGATGTTATCATATGAGAAACTCACGATGCCGGAGAATTGACAACATCGCGAGAGTAGCTCCGTCACTTGTTTCGTGATTTCGACTTCTCATCAACGACACCAAAGCCCTAATATGTCCATTTTCAATCAAGTCACCCTGAACATCAACTGGAGGTCCGCTAGTCAGGCGTTGCATGAGTGTAAGTGCATATGCCGCACCATGATTCGCAAGTTGGCCAAGGATTTGAATGGCAGGGTCCTCAATATCAGTCAAGCGGTGTTCCAACATGTCGACCAAAAGCGCGAGAAACCCGCTTTCTGGGCGGAGTAATCGCTTACGGAATTCCTCTGTATACTGTGATCAGCACATCAATTAAGTGACAGTGACATAAGAAGCTTACCGTGCCTTGCATATGCACATATGACATTGCCCACCGGCGGCGAGATGTAGAAGTCATGTTGCTTCAAATGTTTGATAAGTGTAGGAAGTAGATCTATGACCATAGTTTGCGCTATATCTGCAACGGGTTGTCAAACATACGCTTGCGTTCAACGAACAACAGTAAATACCGTCGTGGACAAGGGCAGCAAGTATGCGTAAGGCCGCTACCAAAATTTCTTCGTCTGCGACCGGTCAGGTCAACTTGAATGTAAAAGCGCGTTCGGATCGAAAACTCACGTTCGCTACTAAGAAGTGCGATAATGTCCTTCACAGCCTTTTCTGTCACAGCCTTTTCCGTCGCAACCTTCTCCGTCGCAGCCGGCTGATGATCGTCTAGGATATTTCAGTCACAAAATAAGTATCGTTCAGATAGGCTCAATCACGAACCATGGCCGGCAAGCAACGACAAAGTCTGCGATGCATGAATTTGCACCATCAACGATTCGGTTTCAGAGACCCCTCCAAGGTCCAGTACGCGCTGGAATGTGGCTGGGCTCAAGATCTTATTGCCTTTCGGGGCATGCTTGACTAGGGCGGGAAGGGCTTTGCAAGCTCGAATCTGATCGATATCGTCCTTGCTATGCAGCATTTTCAACACGTCTGTGGTTGCCTTTTCCAAGTCGTCCGGGTCAAGTCTGGACACTGCAAAGAGTGAGAAGATGTCCATGCAATAGGTTCACCATGACCTACATAGTTCGCTTAGTGCAACGGTAGCACTGACGCGTACTTTCGGATCATCGCTGTAACGGACTAGCTGATTTAACTGGCTCTCCCAGCTGTCCGACTCTTTAATCGCAGCCCTCCCTTGTTCTGTAAGGTGCTTAGAAGATATATCATAACAAAGAAATGAAACACCCACCAAATGAGGCCATGAATGCCAGTCGGTCAACCGCGTCGAAACACTGCACTCCGTGTAATTGGATATCTCTTAGAAGTGAGGGCACGGTTGATTCATCGAAGATGTCCTTCTCCCACAGCTGACCCAGTTTCGAAAGTCGTTGTTGGCTGGCTGGATCATTCCAGTACAGCAATTCTGGCCAGACGTCAAAGTCCTTCCAGAACTTGGCCTTGGCTCTATAGTTGCCTTTGAACAAGACAGAGGCGTGAATCTTCTGTCCGGGGAGGATCACTCGAGGCGCGCCACGATGGAGCCTTCAGAAGATTGTAATGAATTTATCGATGCGCGGCGAAAAGCTTAAAGCACGTACCCGAACGCGTGACTGTCTCGAGTGCCATAAACAACCCGCTTGACAGGAGCGAATTCGAGCATCCACCACATGCTCCTTAGTGATTCGTACGTCCTCTTCTGCAGGTCATCCATCTTCCAGACGACTTCGGTGGGCTTCATCCTCAAGCCTGCCTCGACAGCCTCCTTTCGCATCCATAGCAATGGAATGTCGCCTGATTGAAGCTTCTCGTTGAGTCGATTGCCTCCGCCACTGGAAATGTCCGTTATCAAATCAAGTTGAGGAAATTTCAAAACATTTAACATACACATCCGAGTGACTACCTGCAAACCAGACCTCCTTGATGCGGTCGGAATGTGATCCTTGTGTTTTTGCACCATGTATATACTCCGGAAGGAATTTGACTCGCCGCTCATCCAAGGCAAGGGCATGTCTGAAATAGCACATATGGTGGTCGCCGTCCGTGGTCGAAGGTAGGGTCTTGCCCCTCACAACGCCAACCGAAGAAACAGTATCCCTTGAGATGAATGAGTAAAGAGATATCATCCATGTTCCAAAGGTGAAAGCCTTACCATACGCCGATGAAATGGATGTGGACGTGTGTCCTGCAGAATGTGCTCTTGAACGTTTCAGCAAGTTCACTCGCCCAGGCATGCCTGCGCTGAGATTTTCTCTTTGAGGCGTTTTCATCTATTTTCGAATATAACTCGAAGGCGCTAAATGTCGCCAAGATGAGAATTCTAGGCTGTGACGGCACGAGATGGGACTATACTTACAATGGTATTTGTTCGTTGTTGCCAGGGAGGATTAAGCCGACCTAGAGGTTAAAAAAAATGAACGACCTGTTTTGGTTAGCACGTCAATCCAGGCGACTCACACGGTGTATCATTCCAGCAAGTGCTCGGGCCTGGTAAGCGCCTCTGGAAAAGCCTGTGACAAATTGATATGACGCGCGGCATTATTGCATGTGGCACAAGAGCCTACCGAAGAAATAAATTCTATCGCCATCTTTGTAGTTTTCTGATATCCATCGATAGGCTGCCAGTATGACAGTTTCGAGATTCCTGAATGATTGCTCAATAATGATTGTAGAGTGCAATGGGCGGACGTACCAAGCTATAAGTAGATCCACTTTGTTGCTGAGCCAATAATGGAGATATGTAAGAGAGCGCCAGGACGGGCGTGCGTGTGTGCCCACTCCGCTGTTGTAATAAGTGAGTTGGTCTTGATCAGATTTGATAAGTTGGCTGTAGAGTTCGACGACATTGGTGTTCTGGGGAGTCGTGAGGCAAAGAAACTGGGACAAGTAGATACGCACCCTGAGGCCAAACCGGTTTGATGAACCATCAATACAGACTACCAAATTCCTGCCCTCCTTGTGCTTGGAGTACGGACACGTGTACTTGTATGTAGGGTTTATGGTGGTGGTAGGACTTGGACAAGGTGGATCGATGGTGCCGGGGAGCAGCGGCTGTATTGTTGAGGGGAGCATTATGGTTAGAGCTCCGCATGGGATTGGAGAAGTTATTATGCATTTATTGAGCGCTAGAATATCTGTTGGACTGATGAAAATTAGACACGCGCATGATTGTTAGTGCCGTTCTCGATCGAAGATGAGCGCCATGACCAATTCGAAGCGTAAATCTGTCTAACCCTGCAGTGAAGCGCTACATCCTTTATGTAAGACGCACAAATCACGCACCATTCAATCAGACCATTCTCGAACAAGACTAGACCGTTTGACGGTACGCGCGGCAGCTTCTCTCGTAAGTACCTAGTAGTGCATTCAAGGGCAAAGGTCCGATCAAGGCTTGCTCGCCGGTCAATGTATTAGGCAACTCAATGGCTACAAATTGAACTATTTCGGGCTAAAGGTGGGAACCGGACAGCTGATGCCCGGCGTCCTTCATGGCATCCTCGATCATCACCCGTGACTCGTGCACTGCCATCTTCTACTTCCTCGACCTGCGCTGGAACCGCGCGACATACATGTCATGTCATGGGCTATGTCTCTTATCACCGTCCTGGGCGATGTGTCCCCTTATCACCGTATATGAATTGCATCCTCGTTCGTGCTATAGCCACGATCCGTTTGATCTCTTCCCGCTATTTTCATATCGATAGACGATTCACTTGACCGCTTTTGTTTAGTAGCGGAGCGATACTAAGCAGCGGCACTCCATCTCACATCAACCTGACTTGTGGAAGCGGACCCGCGCGGTACAAATGTAGTCCGACAACACCTTGGAATCCTACCGCCCGCGCACTGAGCTGCGACCGGCTGCACATGGTCATGGTACTACTGTAGGTGACCTTATCAAGTAACATGGCCTTCGTCGTGCAAGACACTAAAGGGAAGTTCTGCTTGTGCTGTGACCCTCGACGTCATATTACGTGTGGATAGTAATGGACATGACATCTGGTATTATGTATCGAAGGTTTCCCGTGGTCCGTGGATGACTTACAGAAGTAGCTAGCATGAGCTCGCTCCAATAATAGCTGCCATTAACCCGTTTCATGGTTTTCGGGTCGGGTCCATTGGATTCACAGTTTGGGACTCTATTCATGATGTAGCGAGGTACGAGCGAAAAATAGAGTACGATCTTCGAGCGAACAAAGACACGGCATCGAACCTCTTGCTTTCGTCCCGCGACCATCGTCCATTGCTGCGCAGTCATTCCTCCAAACACTGACACAGCAACTCAGTTGGATCCTGAGGAAACCCAAGTTACCTAGTCACAGCGAAACTACCCCACCCGCCCTCGCAGCTCAACTCTTTCTTAATCTAGGTCTTCTTCTTCGGAGCCGAAAGCTCAACGTCACCCCACCCATAGTTCACTTCACACTGACCAGCACCTAGTACGGACAACATCATTCTTGGTTTAAGAAGCCTCCGACTAAACAAAGCAATCCATACGCCAATCTACTCGACAGCTGCATCGCTAGGATATGCAGATCCTAATGCGGAACGAGCTTAGGCAGAAGCTCAGGAAGAAGACGGCTGCCATTGGATTAGGAGAATCACAAGACCTGGGACTTATTCCCATCAAGCTACGACGGAACTGCAGCTCGCTTCATCGAAGATTACTGGATGCGCTACCTGCCGATGTGAGGGTGAAGATCCACGCAGGGTTTCAACCGGTAGCCGACGAACCCGCACCTGGTGGCGTGAAAGTAGACTCTGGACGGGATGGGCGGTTACGCGGCCTAATAATCACAGCATGTGAAGCATCGTCAGAATCTCCCTTGTACTTTACTACAGGCTACTTGTTTTGATCAGTGACTGCACGTTTGGATTAAAGGTCTTGCTAAACAACCCCTCGAAGACACACCGGTTTGAAAATAACGTCAGATAATGAAGTACCTCTTTGTATTCGCTCAATCACATGAACAGTTTAGTGTGCTAGAGCTCTCGATATCTGAGCCTCATGGTTTTACGATAGGCTTTCATCAATACGACAACAACCTCGACAAGGCTATCAAACGACCATTCGTGATCCTGATGCTGGACAAAGAAGAGCAGGCACATATTTTGGCTCAGAGATGCATCCTGATAAAATGTGTCTATAACATTCACTGTCTGCTCGAGAGATGCCTAATCAGTTCTACGCCAAGGGCGCATCCCACGAGGTGCTGCATGAACAAAACAGCCAAGCTCGTTCGCAATGGGAGCGATACGTCTCATCGTTCGCGGCATAGCGGAAGACACCGAATCAGCAGCAATAGAAAAAGCCCTAGCAAATGAAGACTTGGAGCCTACTCGGACAATTCCATGTTGGACGGAAGTGTAGGGGGTGCAGCCGTCTTAATGAGAGAAAGCGAGGTGATAGGCAGCAAGAGATTCCAGCTGGAACGCGCGGTGTATGACTCGGAGGCAGAGACGAGTTGTGGGTGCGGCTACTAGAGAGGGATGGAGGGGGGCTCTATGTCCGCAAGCATCGTCCATCAAACAGCGATAAAGGCCACGACGGCATTTCGGTTGCAACTAAGGCATTATCTGATGGATCTGTTCCATTATGATCTCAGAACGCTAGTTCCGGAGGACGAACAATCGGAAACTGATCATCAGGTGGACACCGAGACACACGAGCATTGTGGGAAACGAGGCGGCAGACGAACGATGAGGATGCGAAAAGGGAAGTGAGCGGAGAATCATCAGAAGCTCGAGAACTCCCCAACTTGAATTTGCTCCTGCCAAGGCGGGGAGAGATCCGAGCGCTACCGCCGAGCAAGTCGGCACTAAAGCAGCGCGTCAACAAGGACATGAAACCCATCACGGAAAATTCACCACTGCCGCGTTCTACTTCGCTCGCGATTGACTTCCACAGCCCGGCCTTCGGGAAGATTCGTGACAATGATCGAGACGCTCCCTGGGCGCTACAACTCACTGCTGTTCCAACTTCACACCGGTCACGTCCCACTCAACCAATACCTACAAACCATGATGAATCAGTCACTTCTCGTTAGTCTGTCCGGTATTCGCCAACCACCCAGAAGCACTTTCGCGCAGAAGTTGGACCCCACCAATGCAACGTCAAATATTTGCTGAGCGGACGCAAAAGAATGAGGGCAGCCCTTACATTCATCGCAAGTATGAGAAGACCGGGTATGGTGTGACAGGACGTGAGGCCCAAAGGAAAAGGAGATCAAGGAGAGGTAGACGAGCAGGAAAGATGCACCCCCACTCCTTTCCATATCGGGCGGCTGAAGAAGGCCCCACCCGTTTTCGCACAAGCCGGAACCACACAAGGCTTCGGACGGCGGAGAACACGCATAAATAAAGTGCATTAGCTAACTAACGGCATTCTCGGGACGGAAGACATTGCACGAGTCGCGAATCTTCATGGGGATCGAGTTCACGGTGTATGAGGCTGAGATCGTGGGGGTGATTCAGCACACGATTCACGATGGCTTCAGAATCAGAAGATGTCGAGGTTGAACAAACCTAGGACACGTTAGCCATATCGGAGATTACATAACCCGGCGGTAATATAAAGTATATATAACCTGCGCGGACATATCCGAATGATTAAGCATTCTTAGTGCCCACCCTCGTGTGCCTCTAAGTCAATTATTTTCATTCTTACTTGTGCAATCAAATATCGTATCTATCGTAATCTCAATAGGTTACGAGCCCTGTCGTATCGCATATCGACCCTCATAAATTAAAAACAAACAAAACATGCTGCGCAAATACTCCTATCTAAAATGACTGATCCTAACAACCCAAACACAAGCATGGTTGTTGATCCTCATGCCTCTTCGCGTCCCGCCATTAACCTTGGACCTGTCACGTCGTATAAAATTGAGGCCCTAAATGATATAAACTAGATAACGTGGAAGGAAAGGATAGAAACCATCCTTAACCTTCACGGAGTCCATGGGCACATTGATGGGACCTGTAAAAGGCCCACGACGGACAAGGATGAGATCACATACTGGGATAAACAACATTATGTGGCATGGACACTCATCTTGAATAATATCAAGGATGATAAAGTAGTCCATGTGTCACGTGCGAAGAACATAAAGGAGGCATGGGAGAATCTAAAGACAATCCATGAGACAAGGAGTCAGTCGAGTGTGTTAATGGCGAAACGCACCTTTTATGCTATGCAAGCTGAAGAAGGCTGTGATATTACAGAACACATTACTGAGATGGTGAATAAGTGTAACCAACTCGACACCATGGGGTGCGAGATCCCAGACGCAGAGTTCAAAGCCATTCTCATAATGTCGTTACTGAAATCGTGGGGAACTTGGACTGCATCCTATTTAGGGGCACATGCTGAGAAAATTGAATCCGACAAAATAAAAGGATATACTTCCCAGGAGTTAATCTCCATCATCCTCGACGAGTATAAACGTCGCAAAGGTGAGGACACCCAAGAGAAAGGCTTCTACGCCAAGACTGAGAGGAGCGGAAAGAAAAGGAAGATCGAGAAGCACGTGGAGATGCCTAAGAGCCGAGCTAAGTGTACTGTCTGTGGACGAAATAATCACGCCACAGATGACTGCCGGTTCAAGGGCAAGCCGAAGTGTATGTCTTGCAGGAAAGTTCAGACACGAGACTAAAGATTGCTGGGGGAAAGCGGGACCATCATCCCAAAAGCCATGTCAGCAGAAAGAGTGTGCCAATATTGCGAGAGATCCGCAGGAAGACGAGCCTATGGATGAGGATAAGGCTTATGTAACCAAAAATATATCTGTGAATGAAGACGCTGATGAGCGTGTTTCCTTTTACTTGTGGGTGGTTGATACAGCTACCACATCCCACATTATGAGCCAACGAACCATGTTTGAAGAGTACCGTCCAATAAGCGGTGGCACCATAATCGGAATTGGAAATGTGCCAATAAAAGCACTAGGCTGTGGATCAGTAAAAATACAAACATGAGTCAAGGACAAATTGAAGATGGTACAATTGAGAGACGTACTGCATGTTCCAACAGCAGTAAACAACCTCATATCAATCAGCTGATTAGACGAGCAAGGGGGAAGAGCCCGATTTGACAATGGACAAGTCACATTGCTCGATCAGAACCGACGGACCATAGCAACTGGACGCTGTGTAAATAGATTATATATCCTAGACGCCAAGACCATTCAGCCTCGAATTGAGTCAACAAACAAAGCAAATGACTCACTTACTTGGGAAGAGTGGCATAAACACTATGGACATATTGGCATCACGGGATTACAACGACTGGCAAAACAACAGTTAGTAGATGGTTTTAACATAGATCAAAGTTCACCTATTCCAGAGTGCGAAGCGTGCATTGAAGCTAAACACTCTTGAAATCCGTTCCCAAATCAAGCTGAAAATAGAGCTCGAGTACCAGGTGAACAAACACACACAGATGTTTGGGGACTAGCTCGAACAACGGCCATAACGGGGGCGAGATATTATGTTAGTTTTGTCGATGACTGCACAAGAAGGTGTGTCATCAAATATATGAAAATGAAGGATGAAACCACCGAAAAGGTGAAAGAATACCTATCCTATGTTGAGCGGCACTGGGAAAAACTCCCCAAACGTATTCGCACCGATAACGGTACAGAATATATAAATAATGACCTAAAAAACTGGTGTCAGCAGAAAGGGATAGAGTTAGAAACAACTGCACCATATTCTCCCTCGCAAAATGGTGTAGCAGAACACTTCAATAGAACATTAATTGAGTTGGCACGAGCAATGTTATTAGCTCATGACTTACCTAAGTTCCTATGGCCTGAAGCGGTGACTCACGCAGCATATTTACACAGTCGAGCGCATACACGAGCACTCGAAGAGAATACACCTGAAGGAAAATGGTCAGGAACACGACCAAATGTGTCTCACCTGCAGGAATTTGGTGTACCTGTGTGGATATTAAGAGATGGTCAAAATATATCAAAACTTGAAGCGAAATCAGAAAAACATACATTTGTCAGCTTTCTAGATGGGCCGAAAGCCATAAAATATTACGACGTGCGCACAAAACAAGTGAAATCATCTAGAAATTATTGCTTCCTACAAATAAAACCCCAAGAAACAATCACGCCAGATATGCAGCGTGAGGGGGAGTGGGGAGAGATTGACACACCACAATCTGATGAAGATGTTGGAAGATTCGATGGTGGACAGACCAGTGAAGCTGGTGAATCAAGTGTTAATCTAAAGTGGAAGCGAGAACAGGACGAAATCATACCTGATGAACCACGAAGAAGCACCAGAACAAAAATAAAGCACGATTATCGAGTGCTAAATGATCCGCCAGAAGAACTAGCTGAACTGGTAGATGATCCTGACAAAGGAGAGGTTACATCATCAGCAGCCGAAATGATATTTGCCGCTGTAGGGATTCATTTCTGGTTGGGCTTGTAGAGACTGTTTTTACCTTACCTTATGTTGGCACTTTTGTAGCTTACATAATCAATCAATCTTTTCACCAGTTACCAGTATGAGTCAGAGTCCTCAGTAGTTTTTATGATATTTCCTCTCCTCTGAGACTTGAGCCTAGTCCAGAAACCCTTTAGGGTCGAATAGCAGCTAGGTTCTGCAAGACCCAACACATTGTTCAGACTCACCATCTGAATTGTTGTACCTTCACCGCGTTCAATGAGCGCGGTATTGCTCTGGATGACCCAAAGTCACTAAAAGAAGCGAAGACATCCCCAGATTGGTCACAGTGGGAGAAGGCTGTGAATACTGAGCTAGAACAACTCAATACTATGGGAACCTGGGAGTTAGTAGACCCTCCAGAAGAAAGAAAACCCATAGGGAACAAATGGGTTCTAGTCTGGAAGTACAATAAAAATGGGGAGCTTGTTAAGCATGATTAGTAGCGAAAGGGTACTCACAAATACCGGGGATGGACTATGATGACACTTTCTCACCCGTCATGCGTCTTGAAACGATCCGCACAATACTAGCATTGGCTGTATCAGAAGACTGGGATATACAACAAATGGACGTGAAAGGTGCTTACCTAAACGGTATCCTAAAGGAAGAAGTCTTCATGAAACAGCCGGAAGGATTTGAAGATGGAACAGCGAGAGTGTGCCGCCTAATAAAAACATTGTACAGCCTCAAACAATCTGGTTGTGAGTGGAATATCGAGCTAAATAAACAGCTCGAAGCAAAGGGATTCAAAAGACTAATTAGTGACCCATGCGCGTACATAAGAAAAATGGGAGACAGAATAGAAATAATTACCGTGTGGGTTGATGACCTACTCCTGTTTACGAAGAGTACAGCGCTAATGGTGAAGTTAAAATGTGAGTTACAAACAATGTTCGAAGTCACTGACCTCGGTGATCCAAGTAAAATTGTTGGTATTGAAATTGATCGAGATCGAGAGAAGGGGGAGCTACAAATTTCCCAAACAAAATACATTGAAGCGATTCTTGTGAGGTACAGCCTTGCAGACGCGAATTCAGTTGGGATGCCCCTTGATCCAAATATCAAACTTGAACCAGTAGATAGCTCACCTGAAACGGGAAATCGTAGCAATAACTATGCATCCCTCATAGGGTCCTTAATGTATGCAGCCGTAGCGACACGTCCAGATATTGCGTATGCTGTATATCGATTAGCATCATACACAGCGAATCCCAGAATAACTCACTGGACTGCTGCAAAACACGTTTTACGATATCTCAAGGGTACCAAAGATATAGGAATAACCTATAAAACAAATAAACTCTTGAGTAACACCGAAAACCGTTTCGATGGTTATTCGGATGCGAGCTTCGCGAATAATGATGATCATACCTCCGTTTCGGGGTACATCTTCTTATCGAACGGAGGGGCAATAATGTGGGGATCGAGGAAGCAAAATGCCATCTCCTTGTCAACGACAGAAGCTGAGTACATCTGCCTCTCAGACGCAACGAGAGAAGTGGTATGGCTTCGTAATCTATACTGGGAGTTAGGATACGAGCAAAGAGAGCCTACCTTGTTACATGGAGACAACTCTGGCTCGTTGGCGATTGCGCAGAACCCACAATATCACAAGAGAACGAAGCATTTTGATTTAAAACATCACTATATCCGAAATAAAGTTAAAAACAGTGAGATAAAACTGAAGTATTGTCCTACCGCACAAATGACGGCGGACATCTTCACAAAAGCGCTACCCAAACCTGCACATCACCAACATATACGTGGACTTGGGATGTCCTAGGTTTGAGGGGGAGTGTCGAGGTTGAACAAACCTAGGACACGTTAGCCATATCGGAGATTACATAACCCGGCGGTAATATAAAGTATATATAACCTGCGCGGACATATCCGAATGATTAAGCATTCTTAGCGCCCACCCTCGTGTGCCTCTAAGTCAATTATTTTCATTCTTACTTGTGCAATCAAATATTGTATCTATCGTAATCTCAATAGAAGAACGCCTTATGCTGGTGCCCACCATGCATGAAGCTATTTGTGACAGATTCGCGCCACATCAAAAGAGGTGGATCTTATTTCATGTGTCCTTCCTTTGTGGGTTTGTTGACTAGTGAGTACTGGGAGTCTGGGAGTTAAAGTCATGGTGTACTGTTGACACAGAAGCAGTGGGCTTATTTTGATGTCAAGGTTGATTGCTAGGCAGTTGGGGTCTGCATTACAGAATGTGAGGGTGTTACATGGCTGGGTGTTGCAAACCGGAAGCGTAACAACAGGACCAGTGGCTTGTGAACTCCAATGCTATCGCAGCGACTGCGCGACCCTTTTCTCATGCCTCATTTACCCAATCGTCTCTCAAGTGTCTGGTGTACCTCCCAATTCCTGGAAAGAGGGGTCATACCCTCATCCACATTCCAGGGCAGAGATACTGAGCGCATGCAGCGAACGTCCAATAATTCAGGCTCATGCCGTACCTGCAGCCCATTTGGCAAACATCGAAGTTTGCTGCAAGGATGGTTGATGGTGAGAGCTGCGAGGCGGTTCGTTGTCGCTATCATCGCTCTTTCTGTTCTCCTTCCCATTCTTCCTGTCAATCAAGTGTCACGGTCATGGTCACTCTACGTAGTCCACGGCCATTCTACTTAGCTCACGGTCTCTTTACAGTATCAGCATTGCGCCGATGTACTCCGTTCTGTGCAGAACAGCTTGTTCAGATATTTACAGACTTAGTGTATCACTGACGCGTTTACTATACCCGGTCTCATGGTTATGTTTCACTTTACATTATCACATTCTAGATACTTATATGTGGCTCGGAGCTTTGTATCTTTTTCCTCGTCGAATCAACACCAGTATCTGGCCTCTCTTCTCCTCTCATCTTTCGCTTGTCTCTGTCACTCGTTGAGCGCCCGTTACAGTTTGATGTGACCACAAACTTGACCTTCGAAACTCGTATATTTCATTCATCTATCCTATTGTTGCCTCAAGGCATCATTCTGCTGACATGTCTGATCCTATTAGTGCTAACCCGGACATGGAGAACCGCTCTCCTCTCAGTCCACCTTCGTCCCTACCTTGGAAAACTTCCATGAAGTTTTACAGGCCATCATGGTGCTTGGACAAAGCTCTTACCATCTCGACGAACACCAGTGCACCATAGGTTGTGCCCTCGAAGACATTACCGACAAAATTGCCTCCCTCAGATTCCCCACTATGCCCACCAGTGTGATGGGGCATCAAGGCCATTCAGACTTGGTTGCCCCATGGGGAATTGCCAAATTTCGGGAACCACAACTGTTTAAAGGTAGTGCGACTGACAGTCGATGCCTTCATGGACGAAATACTTAGTGCTGTCGAACTCTCACATTCGGCACTACCTACTGACATGGACAAGGCCTTGTACTTGTCCACCTATTTAGACAACGGTGTAGAGACTTGTGCATCTCATAGTGTGATATGGCGCTTTACACTAGGGAGTATACAGCACCAACTCGCAGCATCACTCTGTGTACCATCCACAGTGATTCCTATATGACGCGCAGCTTTCCCGCGCAACGCGCGCCATGCGCGCACCATTCCCGCGCTTCATGATGTATACGCGCGCGCGCGTTCCCGCGCTTGCGCGCCCTATAGCGCCAGCCATCCAGATGCATCCATCCACTGTCCACCATGTTCTCTAGTGCGTATATTTCTATTTCTCTCATTGCATATTATTCCATCTTTATTTTTATCATGGACTCTCACATATATATATTTTTACATACCTACTCGGTAGCGCTTCGGCTCCGCATGACTGCGCTTAGGCGCGCTATATAAGCGCCAGCAGTACAACCTACTTTTCCTACTTTTCACTTACTAGTTACTACCCACTTACTACTTAGCAGAATATAGTAGAAAGCTATTCCTTTACATTTTGCACTCTTATATCTCTTATCTTGCTTTATATCACTACTTAAGCTTAGTTTCTCATTTCCGCATATGCGCGCGCACTTTCCCGCGCTTCGCGCTAATACGCGCGCGCGTTCCCGCGCCTTTGTACCTTGCGCGCTCCTGCGCTTTCTCGCGCTTCGCTTAAGCGCACACTTCTAGATCCTTGCTGCACTCACTTCCCCTATAGGGTCGAACGCACTTGCTTCTCAAGTAACGCAGACTAGGCAGCGCGCGACCTTACAACTTTTACAGATACAGTCAGGAGCTTCTTTTGTTCCTCATTGTATTGTTGTTTCTACAACGGGTCGCCTCGTTCTTGGTTCATGGCTACCCGCCGTACCAATGACGACTTACTCCACAACTTCGACTCACTAATCGACGATTTCAGGCAGCACTTCGGAGATCATGATACGGAGGGCACAGCCCTTCATAAGATCAAAACCTCCACCAGACTGGGAGTTGCGCTAGCTACATGTCCAAATTCTGCGAGTTGCTGGTCTACGTCAACTTCAATACCTCAACCATGATCCAGAAGTACTACGATGGTCTGAAGGACGAGGTAAAGGACTTGTTACTGACCGTTCACGACCCCCCGACAGTTTCGACGGATATGTCGACCTCACCATCAAGAAGTCGAACGGAAGATGGCGAAGACAGTCACACCCCACCAACACACCACTGCGGACACCAACGCGCAACGCCACACCCCAGTATGACCATCAGCCTCCACCTCACTCCCTCCTGGGGTACCAATGGAGATCGATGCCACCAAAACTGTGACCCACCAACCACTCATCAAAGAAGAACATGACCGTTGTTTCGCCAAGTCCTATGCTTGTACTGCGGGGGTGCCGAGCACACCATAAAAAACTGCTCAAATATGTCAGAACGTGCAAAGAAGAAATTCAATGCATGTAATGACTCGGGAAAGCCTAACCGGCTGCCATCTCGTCCCAGGGCACCCGGTTGCAGACGATGGGACATGTCAGAGCCTCCTCGTGGCACCGGACCCCACCTACATTCGTCTCTCAGATGGAAGTTATACCCTGCTAGTAAAGTCTGCTCCTGCTTATGTCTTCTCTTCTAATTCCTATTTGAACTCACCCTTACATTTCTTCATCTCTGTTTGTCTTTCCTTCCCTAACAGAAAATCCATTGACACTTTTGCACTGGTCAATTGTGGTGCTACTATGTCTTGTATCTCTGAGCGTTTCGCTGCTCATCACTCTCTCCCTCAGTGTGTCAAAAGCATGCTGATACCCATTATGGCAGTTGACGATCGGCCAATTGCATCTGGGATGATCACCCATGATATCATTACTAACCTCTCTGTCTCCAGCCATAGCGAAACACGACTGCTTGCGGTCGTGTCTGTCACTTATCCCATCATTCTAGGTTTAGACTGGCTGCACCAGCACAATCCCAACATTGACTGGGAGGAGTCTACACTCTCCCTCGATTGTTGTGGACTCACTTGCAAGAATCCCATCACCGTAACAGCAAAGGGCTTTGGTCCTACGCTGCCCTCATCACCCTTGACACTCAATGCCTCAACTACCATTGGACTAGGCCTTGGTCTACCTAAAGCCACCTCTTATCTTGCTCGCGCATTCGCGATACCTCCAGAATCAACACTGGATCCGCCTAGAACTACTCTGGACCCCAATCCAAGTAGGCCTACTACTTTGTTCCTCTCCTCCCTTGTCGCCCAGAATGGCTATGGTCACTCTGTCCCTCCCTGCCTATTGCCTCGACCACCCCACATCTGCTTTGTCTCTGCGAAGAAATTCGCACGGACGGCTCGCGCCTGCCCTGACGAAGCCTACCTCTTCCACTACCATCACCCAAACTCTCCTGCCTACGTCCGCACCACCGCATCATCATCCATCGACACTGTCGATGATGAAGTTCCTGCTGTACCTTTCGCCATTGATGAGGTACTTGATGCTATCCCCAGTAAATACAAGGACTATGCCTCTACCATATTCTCCCCCTCCGAATTCGAGAAGCTGCCCCCACATTGAGCATATGATGTTGACATTGAACTCGACAAGGGGAAAACACCTCCATTCAGGCCCCTCTATCGTCTCACGCCCCCAGAACGTGAGGCCCTCACTGAATATGTTCACAAGAACTTGGACTGCAGGCACATTCACAGCTCTACCTCATCTGTGGGCGCACCAGTTCTCTTCATTCGCAAGAAGACCAGTGAACTATGCTTATGCGTTGATTACCGTGGTCTTAACACGATCACAAAAAAGAATCGTTACCCTGTTCCCCTTGTCCACGATCTACTCGATCGTGTACAGGGCTGTAAGGTTTTCTCTGTTATTGACCTCAAATCTGCCTACAGTCACCTTCGAATCAAGAAAGGTGACGAGTGGAAAACAGTGTTTAGGACACCACTCGGCCTGTTTGAACATCTCGTCATTTCCCTATGGTCTTACTAATGCTCCTGCTGCTTTTCAAGCCTTCATTCAAGATACCTCCGCGACTTGCTTGAAATCATTTGTGTCATCTACTTAGACGACATACTAATCTTTTCCCGCTCTCAGGACGAGCATGACGAGCACGTACGTCTCGTACTGGACTGACTTTGTGATGCTTGCCTTTGCGCTAACCCAGCGAAGTGCAAATGGGACAAGTCCAAAGTCAAGTACCTGGGCTATATCATTGGTGCTGATGGCATCAAAATGAATCTGAAGAAGCTGGACACCATTGTTTTGTGGCCTGTGCCAGCTTCTGTGAAGGATGTTCAATCCTTTCTCGGGTTTGCGAATTTCTATAGATGTTTCATTGATGGTTACTCACGCATTACTCAACCTCTGACTGACTTAACGAAAAAGAACATTCCTTTCGACCTTTCAGGAACCACTCGCTGTGCTTTCGACGCACTCAAGCAGGCTTTCGTCTTATCCCCCATCTTGCAACATTTTGACCCCCAGAAGCCGTGCACTGTGGCCACAGATGGCTTGGACTTCGCCATTTCGGGGGTGTTTCAACAGCCTGATCGCGACGGCTGCCTTCGTCCAGTTGCGTTCTACTCACGGAAGCTTTCTCCCACAGAAATCAATTATGAAGTGCACGACAAAGAGTTACTCGCCGTCGTGGACACCTTCCGTGATATGAGAGCATGGTTACTTGGTTCGCCATTCGCCATTTCCATTATTTCTGACCACAAGAACTTCAAATATTTTATGTCTTCTCACATCCTCAACCGCCGCCAGGTGCGTTGGGCGATATTTCTTTCCGATTTTGATTTTTCTTTGACCTGGGCCCCAGGCAAAAGTAATATTGCTGACGCGCCCTCTCGTTGTCCCGATTTCCTCCCCAAGAAGGGAGATGAGACCCTATTGGGTCAAAACCGTGTTATACTAACGCCTAAACACACAGAATCACTACCTCTTGCCATCCCTCACCTCAATGCTATCACTACCCTCTCCATCGACAGCTTGGCCCTCCTCAAACACTTCAAAACAGCACTTCAAGAAGACACCAAGTGGCGCGAAGCACTCGTGCGTGGCAATACAGACTTCACCTCTGATGGTGGTCTCGTATTCCACAAAGGAAAACTTTTTGTACCTCTCCTGTTGCACACTGATATTCTGTCCTCCCACCACGATGCGGTCATTGCAGGTCACCTGGGTCGTAATTGCATGCTCAGACTCGTGTCCAGAGACTATTTGTGGCCCGGCATGCAAACTTATGTCCAACGTTACGTGGAAGCCTGCGACACCTGTGCTCGCATCAAGACCCCTCGCCATAAACCTTATGGCTTACTACAGCCCCTCGACATCCCTTCCCATCCATGGAAAGCCATATCCATGGACTTCGTCATCAAACTCCCAGCATCTCACAACTACGACTCAATATGGGTCGTTTGCGACTGTCTCACTAGATATGTGCACCTCATCCCATGTCAGGAAGCACTATCTGTTCCTGACTTGGCCTGGTTGTTCCTCGACTGAATCTTCCAGTTACACAGCCTCCCAGATTCGATAGTTTCGGATCACAGCTCCATCTTCATATCTAAGTTTTGGTCTGAGCTAACTTCATTACTAAAGATAGCCACGCACATGTCGACAGTGTACCACCCGCAGACCGACAGTCTGATGGAACGTACAAATCAGATGATGGAGACTTATCTCTGCCCTTATTGTTCTTACCAACAGGATGACTGGGTTGACTACCTCCCTCTTGCTGAGTTTGCATTGAACAATCTGGAGAACACCTCCACTCATCAGACTCCGTTTTTCGCTAACTACGCCTTCCACCCTACCTTTGAACCACAGATCACTGAACATTCAACCGTCCCTGTGGCCGCTGATCTCACCGTAAGACTCGACGTGATTCACGAAGAGCTACGTGCCGAGTTACAGTTCGCACAAAACACTCAAGCCAAGTACTACAACTGGAAAGTGTTGCCCGCGCCAGAGTTCAAACCGGACCAATTGGTCTGGTTACTGCGCCAAAACATCAAGACAACACAACCATCCTTAAAGCTTGACCATCGTAGACTCAGACCATATCCCATCATACGCAAAATCGGTGCTTCTGCCTACCTACTTCGACTGCCTACCTATTTATCTTGCCTCCATCCTGTCTTTAATGTTGCTCTACTTGAACCCTACATTGACCCTTCTGATTTTCACTCTCACTCAGCACCACTCCCTTTCACTCTCGCTGATGATCCTGCCAATGACATCAAGATAATTCTCGACTGCTGCAAGACTGGACACCGTTATGAGTACCTTGTATGGTGGAAGTCTTTGCCTGAGTCAGATGACTCATGGCTCCCTCTTTCTGACATTCCCACTTCATTTAATGAGCTAATCAAACATTACCATTGACGTCACCCGCGTTCACTGTGTTCTCATGTCATTGACATGACCAAAAACTACCATGCTCTCCTTGTTGCTACTGATAATCTTCTTCCTTCGTCTGCACAGATCCTGCCGCTCGCTGCACCTTCCACACCTGCCAAACCTCCTGCACCTGCCCTTGCTGCCATTCCTCCCACTGCTGCCCGTCCTCCATTGCCTGTTGCCGTACATCAGAGATTGAGATCTGAGTATGTGCCTCCAACGCAGACGACGACCCATGGGGGTCGTGTCTCGCGTCCTGCCGAAAGGCTCAACCTGTAGGCTCATCCTCACTTGCTCTAGAAGGGGGATGATGTCATGGTCATGGTCACTCTACATAGTCCATGGCCATTCTACTTAGCTCATGGTCTCTTTACAGTATCAGCATTGCACCGATGTACTCCGTTCCGTGCGGAACAGCTCGTTCGGATATTTACAGACTTAGTGTATCACTGACGCATTTACTATACCTGGTCTCATTGTTGTGTTTCACTTTACATTATCACATTCTAGATACTTATATGTGGCTTGGAGCTTTGTACCTTTTTCCTCGTCGAATCAACACCAGTATCTGACCTCTCTTCTCCTCTCGTCTTTCGCTTGTCTCTGTCACTCATTGAGCACCCGTTACATCGAGGCTCTCATAGCTCTACGTGCTTCCTGCTCTCTCCGCTCGAGTGCCACTTCAATCCAGCTTTTAGAGACATGGTGCATGTCCCTCACACACTTCTCAGTCTCTGCTAAGCTTTCAACACATTTGTAAACCTCATGCACGACGTCTGGTGAGTATTTGTGTATGGCAACAATACCTGATAGCAAGGATTTGAATCTGACAGAGGCAGGCAGGGGTAAGTTTTTTTTTTTGATGGGTGTTATGGATGTAAGTGGAATTGATGGTGTTGTAGACCCAGACATGATAAGGTTGTAATTATGCAAATACAAGTACAGACCCTTTTGCTGGGACTTGTGACATGTTTGCTGTTCAGTATCATAATGTATATGTAGTATCACTAGGTCAAATTTGGGGTGAATGATGGAAGCAGATGCGTCTGGTAAGTGACACGTCGAAATCACATGGAATAATGTCACGTCACGCCCTCCATGACAGGTAGGCACCAACTTGAATTCCTTCAATGATGCACATTAGAGTGTTTTTGCTAAGATTTTTTGGAGGATTTTATTAACTCAAGGCCTGTGATATTTACATCAAACCTTGATCATTGGAGTCAGAACATGTTAAGTAAAATTTCAGAACCTTAATCTTTCGCTAGCCACATTAGACTTACAAGTTACGGCATCAATTGTAACCCTCAAGAATGTTCCCTGCATGACAGTGACGATGCATGTATGCAGCGGACTCCACTTTTCTATTGATTATGATGTGCACTGTGTGTGCTCAGCTCTACCATGTCACCATGTTCACAATGATAAGAGCATGGGATTTGTACAACTTGTACGGGAACTTGCTACCATGTCTCACAATGCACAACCCTGCACAACTAGCACTCGGCTATCTTGGGTCAATGACATGATGGCCCATGTTGAACCAAATTGAGTTTCTGAGTTCTCTACATCTGGGACTGGTGATGATATTTCTGTGTTCTGGGAACCTGATTTGCTGTGTATGACAGACCCTTTTGTCCTCCGTGCACCATCACCTCAGCCTCCACCTCAACAGAAGTTTCCAACACCTTCGTCTCCCTTGTCTCCCACTTTAGACATAAAACTCTCTAAACTCAGTGCTGATATATTATGACCATCTGAATCACCACTTCTGTTGTCCACTGGCAATGAGGAGAAGAAATCACACACAGTGTCTTGCTCAAAATATGGAGGTGCCGCACTTGAGCATCTCGTGAGGGTTGTTAGCAAGCGAAACCCATATGCTGCCAAGCATGCTCACAAGACTCAGGCATGGAAAGATGTCCATGAAGCTATGAAGAAGTGAGGCTACTTCAAAAACACTTCATATGCAGGTGTTTGCAACAAGATGGGACAGCTTCTTAGGTATCAAGATGTAAGTACTCGAAGCTTTCGATTATAGCATGCTCACCCAAATGTCAACATCAAGGACCCAGACTCCGTTCCCAGCATTAATAGTGCACTGTTGGACAAAATCTCGGAAAGCCAGAGAGCTGCTGTAAGACCTATGGTCTTTTCAGCCTTGTATAGGCCATATTTGCCATCCCTCAGACTCTATTATCCCCTGCATTGTTTTTGACATAGCGCATGGTATTTTATTGTCGCCCGACGGACGCAGGTCATCAGCTCACATTGGCTTTTCTTCGGGTCCTTCGCACATCCTCCGTCCGTCCTATCCATATCCTCTGTTGGTTCATTGGTGAGTACCATACCCAATTAGTATTAGACTGACTTTATTTCTGAAGCTATTTCATTTATATTCTTATTGCATGTGTCACAGACCCTACTTACATACTTATCATTATCTACTCAGTCCTGAATAGTGCTTAGGCGTGCATACATATATATCCCACATTTACGAAGTTCATGTAATCTTTTTCCCCACTTGAAATCTATCACCACTCTGCACGCAAAATCAGAACTTCCGCACTAGCATTCAGTAAAACTCTGGCTTATCTCGGCATGCATCTTTCTATCGGCCGCCTTACTTGAATACATTGGTACTTTCGCATATCCACCGGCTTTCATGCCTTCTACATATTGGCTCGTCCATACTCTCTAAGTGCATAAGCGGATCTTCAGCCGCACATTTTTCTATCGCCTCGCACGTTTGGCGCATCATATTGCGTCGGCTTATATCGCTTTGCATCGGTTTGTGTCACTCCACATCACATTGCATCAGCTCACGTCAGCTCGCCTTCAGCTTTCACGTTTCCTCACTTCTCAACATTACTTACTAGTTTCCCAAGTTCTCCTCAGCATATTTTACTTAGAGGAATCATTCTCAGTAGCAATCCCCTCGGGCCGAATACTATACTCGTGTCCAGAGGTCTATTTGAGTTATACCCCACTTCACCCTTTCTTCACTTTTCACCCCTTCTCATCTAGCTATCATTCCTCGCACACACTGCTGCTATGCTGAATAATGAACAGAAGGACAGTGAAAGGAAGGTGAGTGTTTTCAGCCTCTGTATTGCTTCATCGTACTTACAAGATGTTAGAAAGCTGAAGCTGATCTAGTAGGTGGCAAGATTATCCGAGCACAAGCTACTTGAAACACTCGCAACACTCACAAGCGGAAGCTTGATGATGTTGACATTGATGATGACATTGATGATGACTCTGACAAGGAGAATATTTCTCCTTATCATGCCCCCAAGCAGCTGTCTCCACCTCATGCTTCCACCAAGCGCATCTGTCGTGAGCAAACAGGAACTGAATGGCAGTCTGTCCTTGATGTTATCAAACACGGCAAGGAGATACAGAGCAAGCAGAATGAAGCTGTCATTGAGGAGATGAAGGCTTGTACAGCTGTTCTCGAGTGAACTTCTGACTGCTACTTGGAGGCAGTTTTACATGTTGCAAAGCAGTAGATTACGATGGTCATGACTTGATTGACTGTTGACTTGTGCTATCGCTATCATGTATCATTAGTATATATCTGTAGACTGCACATAATTAATGATGAAAGTACTTGTGCAATCTAGGAGGCTGGCAATTAAAAAACTGCAAAACTTGATTGTACTGTAAACAGTTGACTGTGTTCATATAACTGTGTGATACTGGGTTCCAATGGGAGAAGAAAAAATGTGCATCTTCCCGTGTGCATTGAGTGCTGGCCATGTATTTGCGACAATACCAAATCCATGCTTGACTTCTATGTGCACAACTCCCATGGCTGCATTGAACTGCTGTTCCTCTTCTGTGTGATTTCCAGGACCTGAAAATGGGCTGATCATTTGTGGACTGACACCATAAGTAGCATCACCAAAGAGCTGCAAGTAATGGTCCTCCATAGGAGTATGCTTGTCCATGCCATCACACACAGCATATTCCTCACAACTGGCCATTAGCTCACTTTCCAACAGAAGAAAGGAATCATTGTGTTGTCCTTCAATGGGGCCATATAGATGACCAAACATCCCATTCGGCAACATTACAGCCTGAAACTTAAGGGTGTGGTATTTTTTATAACTGTTATATGCCTGCCATTGCCAGTGAGATGGCCGACAGATTTGCCATATGGTGTAGTCGATAAAACCCCAGACTCCCGTCAAAGGTGCACCACCTTCATGGACTGTGCTCACGTACTTCTCCAAGTTAAGTCTCGAGAGCAGATGCTCTTGATCAAAATCCAGGAGATGCCCTCATTTTTCATCATCATCAACAACAACAACAACCCAGTTTACTATTTCAGATATGGCAGAAGCAGAACGGTCGAATTTAGATACAAGATCATATATGTCACACCTGAGGCTCCCATGTTGTCAGGCCTGTTAGACGTACCACTGTGTCGGTGTGGCCAGTCTAAGTCGAGGCACTTTGAGTGATTCCCTGCCAGTACAAATAATTGTGAATATTTATGGCCCTTTAAGCTTACCTGGCAACAACCTGACACATCCGGACATAGTGCCGATGTTCCTGATCTATTCATAGATGCCGGCAGCTAGGAAAGTCCCGTGCTTATGTCAGATACTCTTTGGGTGTACATAGTGTACACCATCCATTGTCAACTCTCCTGGACCATTGTGCAGAGCCTGCCCAGGGAGCAGTGTCCCGGAAAACCCAGGTAGCCCCACAATGTCTCGCAGCCGCTGGCAGTGATAATCCAGGAAGCGGCCGCGCGTGTTCCGGAGGATCTGTACTTGATGGGCCAAACCTGGGTGCAGCGTGTGCAATAGGATCTCGCATTCCTCCAGGTAATGTCTCTCGTCTTGCAGATACGTAGCCACACACCTGATCTCTACATTCAGACGCTCAATTTCTTCCCTCGCGTGACACATCTTGAAATATAAGTCCATTGCATGGCGACCAGATGGAGTAGCCCACGGGCATTGCGAAATATCCTCGTGTGCGTCGCGGAGAAGCTCGAAATCTGTAAGGAACGCGTACTCGACAACATCTTCCCACTTCAGTGCTGGACGTGGTGAGGATAATGCACGAGCAGTGAGGTTATAGCAATCGAGAGCTGTATGGATGGCTGCAGACTGGACTTGGAGGGCCTTGCTGATGTGTTTTTGCATTTTATAGCCTAGTTACAATGCACATTGAGTATATATTTCAAACAAAAATCAACGACATACCTGTTCCTGCCCTATTCATCTTGGAGAGTTCGAAGATCCTGGCAACAATTAGTCCTTCGAGCGTGTCCAATGCCAGCTGGTACTTCCTGTTGACGACGAGCCATCCAGCATTTTGCCACTCAATATCTTCCAGTTGCCAATGTTTGTCCACGCCAAGCTTCATCTCCAGGTCATGGACAATTTTGAGGTCCTTCTCATAATTCTCTAGTGCATGACAGCATGCTGTCTTGAGTCTTACTGTCATGCTAACGTCGGCCTGTCCAAAGGATGATCCTGGCATGGTCAGAGACCACGCCGTCCCATCTAATTCCTTCCTAATACTAGAGATAAGTGTCGTCGCAGGGATAAAAAAAATAGGTACGTACTTGCTTGTGGACAAGTTCACGAGCTTCTGCCAATATTCCATTTGAAGAGTTTCCTGCTCCAGCTCATGTGTATGACTTAGGAGATACGCACGTTGTAGCGGTTGGGTTTGGCAGGGACAGGTGCCAGGGGTCCTGCCCAGGTGTTTGAGGTCTTAGATAGTCATATATAGCATGTCTTAGGGTTAGGTTCTATACATCCTTTCCTCCAGCTTTTGCTGTGTATTTGCTTGTCTGAGGCTTTGCTTTGCTTTGGCTTTGGCCATTTGCTGCCTCGGGCCTTCGCTTTCGAGGCTCTTGCTGTTGTCCTCGTCTCGTTCTCGCGCTTCGGAGGTTTTAGCCTTGTGTCTGCTGTCCTCTCGCTGGTGCCAGAGTGCACTGTTCCAACGTTCATTCTCAAGCCACGCCTCGAGTTCTGATTCGTCCGTAACACCGAGTTCCTGCATCAGGCGTGGAAGAACAGTCTGGCCATCATACAGAATGTTGAGCGCCTGTTTGTAGTTGTATAGGAACGTAGCTACCAATGAACCCGTCAGACGAAACATAATACAAGGCACCATGCAACTCACTCAAATTATGATATATTTCAAATTCGTTGTTGTGCTCAAAATAACCTAAGTTTGCTTGACGATGGTGAAACACACTCGCATAACGAGTGGCAGGAGCGAGCACGTTTGACTTTGAGAATGTCCGTTCACAACCCTCGAGGTCTTCTAAGCCGAGACCAGTGACATATGTTGTGAGGTGATCTAGTTGACATAAACGGCGGTGGGCATGACCATGAAAAGCTCCGACAAGTGGGGTGTGATTCAGGGTACGAGCATGAGGACGAAGAGAGCTGCGAGAGAGTGTGGTCTTGAACCTACATCCAATGTCGTACCCCCTGCCAAGGTTGTGTCTGAATGTATCAAGTAGCCTTGAGACAACAGTGAGTGGATATTTTGCACTGGAATGTTGTTAGTCGCTAACCTGAATACATTGCAATAAAGAATTGAACATACCATTCACCACTCTGCACCATGTCTGCAATGATAAGTGTAAAACTGTGTCGACACACTGCCATAAAGATCCCCAACTCATCAAAAACTCCCCACATCCATTTTGTTTTGTCATCCTTCATATTTTTCCATCGACCCGCACAAGGGTTATCATCCTATCAAAGCATTAGTCAGTAGAGTTGTAGTAGGTGAAGCTTACCTCGTCATCATCGTTGAACAAATCAACTTGAGGGTTTAATGTGTCTGCGAAAGAATCCACATACTCCCTGGTCAAGTAATGATAGTCTACGATGGATTGAGACGTCGGGAGCTCTGATGACTGAGGAATGTTCCGTGATACTAAATCTTCGGCATGCTCCTTGTCAGGGACTCGCTTGAGGACTCGCTTGAGTGAATTGTTTCCATCCATTGCATACAACAGACTAAATTTGAGTTGAGGTTCCGCATCTAGGGCATACAAACATGCAGGACATGCATGTTTGAGGTTCCAGTCAATAGCACTTTGTCCTATTGCCTCCTGGACCAGTGAACGAACCTGCGTGCAAATGAGCAAGTAAAGATCCAAAGTGATCGACAATTGGCATGACAGGTAGCTATGGAAACGTTTCTAGATAAATAATGAATTATTGTTGTATAAATAGTGTTAGTGTGATGTTATGACTCACGCCTTGCAAATCACAGAGAGTCTTCGTAAATGCTTGAATAGAGAAGTTCGGGCAGCGCTGGCGTGCGATACGATAAAACTCCAGGCAGTCAATGGTCATGCCAACTGAAGGATTAATTGGGGAACAGGGAATGACACCATGGCGGACGAGTGCTGAAGCAAGATATGTGTTGGATGAGAGAATTGAAAGGTGCACTTTCTCAGCGTCTGTAGAACTTTGTAATCGAAGCAAAGTAAATAAACATTCAATACTCACGATGTATATCAACAACTTCGATAAACACTTGGCCAGCATTGACGTCATCGGCATCAACATCTTTCTGCCTCTCAAAAAATCCCATTCCACATTTCTCATCTCTCTCCAGACTCCGTGTAAGGTACACTGTAATTAGTGCTGGCATTTGGTAGTCAAACGCCTCGATCCGACATTGTGTTCGATCGCGTCGTGACTGGTAGTCTTTACGACAAACTGACTGTCTACTATGGCTTCAAGGTATGCAGTGAGCCATCTTTTACCTTCAAATTGGACTTACGCATTCCAAAAATCACCAGCAATCCCACAGGTGAGTTCCTGCAGTTCTCCCCCTCCATGACTTATATCGAGTGCCTGGGTTCCATCGAGAACATCCCAGGCACCATAGGAGTCATTGTCGTCCACCTGGGCATTATCATCTGTGACATCGCCATGGTCACGCAGCGCCTCTAGGGCATGCCGTTGATCAGCAGACATTTCTGAGGTAAGTCGTTGGAATCATATAATCATTATCGAGTAGCAATAGTCACTATGTACCTTGCAGTCGAGCCCTCCGCCATTCTATAGCACTTGCTGCTCATTCAGCAATTTTTCTTGGCCCGAGTACCTCCTGAGTAGGCCCAGAGCCCCGACGACGAGGATCGCGTGAGGACACAACATGTCGAATTTTTGTAGACGCTAGTCCAGTGCGATGGCATGTGCGTGAACTACAGCTTGTCGTCATTTTCCGATGTTTTGATTCTCAATTATTCTCAATTTGTCAAGTGATTGATGCGCCGTTCAACAGATTCACATGATACAATACTGATATCGTGTTTCTAGGCCACTTACTTGTCAAGCAAGTGTCATGCGTCACAGTTCATCTGAAGATCTTGAGGCAGATGTTAAGATATATATACTGAATATTATGTATACATCTGACTGGTTGACACTGGCAGCACCTCTCACACATTCCCACAAAGTCATGTCACTTGAAGTGCGTGAAACAAAGACTACCGTGACCACCGAGACTTTGGCACCTGGTACTGCCAAGACACGGACAAGAACCAGCACCACAAAAATATTGAGGACTCGCACCACAGAAGTCAATCAAACATTCGCTTCCCCCTCCCAAAACACTCCCAGCTCTATTCGATCTCGAGTGGCACCATCTGCACGGTCCCGCACCCAAGCCTCACCGTCATCCACTCGAACAACCATTTTGGCATCCCCACACGCACCACTCTATGGCCCATCAATTCCCCACCCAAGCACATTCAATTCGCCTCCAGAAGGGCATAACAGCAAGTTCTATGTCATTACTGTGGGGCAACAAGTCGGACTTTTCTTTCACTGGTATGTAGTTCATCAAAATGCATCTGCTCATATCTAATCTTGTGTTATCGTGCTTTCAGGAATGATGTCGCACAGCGGGTGAATCGTGTTAGTGGTAATATCCACTACAAATGTGATACGTTCCAGGAAGCCCTCGCGCAGTACACTTGTGCCTATGAAAATGGCGAGCTTCGTGCGATTCCGATGCCTGGTTCCCCATTCTGGCCCACCGAATCACAGACTATGTCCTCCAATGAAGAAGACATTTGGTCTCATATTGAGGATCTCTCAGAGCAGATGAGCAACGCACATATTTGATACATTGTCCTGTCCTACATAGAATAACAGTGCTACTTAGTACCATGTATGTCGTATTAGGAGTTAGTATTAGTGGAAATATCAATAGGTTACTGGTTATTGATGATAAGTAAGATGTGTTGTGCGACGTGAAGATGTGTTGTGCGAGGTCTGAAATAGGCAATACTACTAACCAGTGACCATTGCGGTGTTTCAGATTTACTCAAGATTTGCTCCAGTCACATTAACAAATGAATGAAATACCTTTTTCTTTCTTTCGGGCCTTGAAGTACATGATTCAGACCTTAGAAATGACTAGTTACTTGTGTGAACGAAGTAACATGAATTGAGTTCAAGTACACCGAATCATAAATCTTCTTTGAATTATAGATCAGTACTACATGTGACTTGCTGAAGTACTAGTACTGTAGTACATCATTGTCCAACTCGCTCGACATTTCTTTCTGCGTTACATTAATTATGGCGTAACTTCTTATCAAAATTACAGATCAAAGCAAGCTGATGGCCAGCCTCCATTTACTATCACCGGCACCAAGGACAGATACAATATAAAATGTCTACTTGAAGCAGTCCCAGGCCACATCGTCATATACTATAGTATCTGAGTGTGACTTCTCTGCAGCTTAACACGAACCTGACACAAGAGCCTCAGTAAGGAAGTCACCTTCGATGTATTTGGAGACCAGTAGCTTCCAGGCAATTGGGAGGGGATGTCGTATAGAATGAGGTTTCATTGTTGTCGTCAACTTATAAGATTGTCTATGCTAAGCTACATTATGCCAGTACTATTACAAATGAGATGTGGGTGTGCACCTTATTCCCAAAGTGATATAAAAAAAACTGCTCCAGGACAGCTTGAATTAGCTGTATGTTTCATATGGTATACCTTACATATCCATTATTTAAGGTAGCATTGCGGACGAGTGATAGAACTCACCTGAAAAGCGGACTGGCATCGCCTATGTCCTTGAATTCGTATATTCTATCGTCGCCATTGTTTTCTGCCAGACACTGGGCTTCTTTCTTGTGGGTTGATTTGGTACAGAAGTGTCGCCTTCAGTAGAGAGTGTAATATTGTGGTGAGCGTGGTTGAGGTGGGAGGATATGAAAAGGGGTTTCGCGAAGTGTTTTGAGTTCGAGAGAAGATGCACAAGAATTATCATTTGTTTCACTAGCAGATTTTCAGAAAGTGACGCATTAATAAGTTAGAATGCCGCTTACCATGGACACTCTCAGCCCATTCAATATCACTGTTGTCAGTAGAACTCAGGACCAGATGGGTCGGTCAATAGCTGTCGAAAGGTTGAGCCAGTGCAACATTTTCGCAGAGGTTTCCCGCCTCCTGCGACAGGTGGGTCCTGGCGAAGACGAAGAAGATGGTTCTGATCGTGGGGGGGATGGGTACGCTTTTAGAGTGCTGTCGTGGAGAGTCGTTTAGATTCCGTCTCGGAGTTGCAAAACTGTCCATGAGAGGGTATGCATTTGGGAACTCAGTATGGCTGTGAACTGTGCGACCGTGTAGTGGCCGTAGATGCATTCGGTGCCGGAAGAACATCATTAATTGGATGAGCTAAGGAAGATAAATACGCACTGGTAAAAGGTGTTACAAATCATGGCATTTGGTAGAGTGTGCGGTGAAGGCTGGATGGAGGATAGTGAGGAGGACGCACCATTCAACACATGGGCGCAACAGTGGACAGAAGAATACGGCATTTTTCGCCCCAGGACGAAAAATGACAGCATGGGACGTAAGCATGATGACAGAAAACTGTGTAAAGAAAATAAGTGGAGAAGGTGAATAATAAGGTAGAATTGACGTGGGAAATGCCATTGTTTGCGATTGTGTACGATTCACAGAATTAATGGGTTGGCCAAGGTGATTAATGCATGGTTTGTCCTTGATTGACGCTGCTAGGTCATTGATGATCTGGGAGATTCGTGCTTTCTGGTAGAGGTAAGTGTTATTTACTTATAATTAATGCATGGTCTGTCCTTGATTGACACTGCTAGGTCATTGATGATCTGGGAGATTCGTGCTTTCTGGTATAGGTAAGTGTTATTTACTTATAATTAATGCATGGTTTGTCCTTGATTGACGCTGCTACTAGGTCATTGATGATCTGGGAGATTTGTGCTTTGATTCGGGTCTGGTATAGGTAAGTGTTTACTTTTAATTAATGCGTGGTTTGTCCTTGATTGACGCTGCTACTAGGTCATTGATGATCTGGGAGATTCGTGCTTTGATTCGGGTCTGGTATAGGTAAGTGTCTACTTATAATTAATGCGTGGTTTGTCCTTGATCAATGCTTCTAGGTCTCAATGCTTCTAGGTCATTGATGATCTGGGAGACTCGTGCTTTGATTTGGGTCTGGTATTGGTAAGCGTGATCATAATTAATGCGTGGTTTGTCCTTGATCGACACT
This sequence comes from Suillus fuscotomentosus, assembly GCF_016647785.1. Taxonomy (NCBI): domain Eukaryota; kingdom Fungi; phylum Basidiomycota; class Agaricomycetes; order Boletales; family Suillaceae; genus Suillus; species Suillus fuscotomentosus. The sequence continues at coordinate 86,524 of NW_024539627.1, forward strand.
TCTAGGTCATTGATGATCTGGGAGGTTTGTGCTTTGATATTGGTAAGTGTCAATTGACACTTCTAGATCATTGATGATCTGGGAGATTCGTGCTTTGACTCAAATATCCTGGTCTGGCGTAGGTATAGGTCCCAGGCGCCAGGTACGTGTTGATGCAAACTCAAGTTTGCCACCTAAAAGCTACGAAACAGTCTCAATACACCGATCAATTTTAACTTACATCATTTTATCAGCCACGGGTCGCAATCCAGGTAAGCGCGTGTTGTTTTATTGTGTTTGGTTCATGTTAACATATTCTAGTGCCTTTGATAGGTCCAATCAATGTAAGTGACTCGCGTTATTTTACGGTATTTGGTTCACAACACATCACGTTGATTTAGTAGATTGTGCCATCACTTTCTGACTATTCATCATGTTCGACTTCATTGGCAATGAACACTCTGACACCTCCGTTGATGGCTACCACCCTGACTATTTTGCTACTGGCTGTTCTGAACGCGTTGCAGACCATGGATCATTTTCTGGAGCTCAACAAACTGGTAAGTTCTCTGATTTTTCAGTAGTGACAAGAACTTAATCTCCTTTTTTTAACAGCTTTTATGGACACCCTATATCCTCCAAATCATGGACCTTCGACTTTGGAACACAGCTCCTCATATCAAAATCTTATTCCCTTCGACTCAGCACAACCAATCACATGTTTGTCTGACCTCTTGAACTCGGACGTGAACATCGACTGGGAGGATCCTGCTCTATATGCCAACCTCCCGCCTTTCTCTGAGCTTATGTACAAAGATACATCTACATGGCAGGTACCCGACAGTTTCCTGCAACTCCCTAGTGCCCATAGTAGAGAGGAGCTACCACCAACTCCTAACACACAAGTACCGACACCCGACAACTCCACATTCAATTCCAAATCATCTGCGGATTCTCGACCATCTGACGTCGGTCAGACCCAGAGGCAAGTGCTTGATTCAAACACTGACAGCATCACAACAGAAGCAGTCACCACCGACAACAATTCCTCATGGGCTGCACAGAACCCCGGATGACCTGTACTCACAACTCGCCTGGGTGTCAAACTCACAGAGGCACAGAAGGTGTTACAAAGAATTGCTCAGGAGCAACGACGATCAAAGGAAGCTGCGTTAAATGACGCTGTGAAGTCTCTTGCCACAACATATGCAGAGATGATCGAGAAGCTAGTGGATGAGCATAGTGTCACTACAGAGAAGGTAAAGCTACTCCTGGGTTGCGAGACACTCTACAAGAACAAGCGGGGGCCTACCTTGCACAACGCAATTGTCCATGTGAAGGCTCTTGAGTTGAATGAAGGTGTGTTTCCTTTTTCAATTGATAACATTGCCTCAGCGCTTCCTCTGCAGGGCGTCCGATGGGAGCAAAATACACACTAGTGGATATACGCAACATTATCGAGGATGATCCATCAATCAAGCACCTCTCCCAACAGGAGAAAAAAGATTACATTTTGAAACTCAAGGAACACCGCACGCAACAACGCCTGAGTGTGCGTGCTACCAACTCGGCTGCTTCAAAAGATGCACAGGTAACCCTGAACAAAGTGTTCAAGGAGGTAGTCTCAGTTTATTTGTGTTGTTTCTCCTACTGATCATGCATTAGCTTGAGGCTTTGGCCCTCCGCACTGGAATGTATGCGTGTTTGTTTGCGACACGTGGTTACGTCTATGACACAAACCAAGCCACGTGGTTTGGAACTGACAACATGATGGACTTCTGGGAGGATGTTCTCTCACTGCAACCTGACTACATCACCAAGCAGCTAGAATTGTGGGGGTGCAATCAAAACAAAAGTATTTTTTCATCTTTTTCATGTCCTGGTGGTCTGACATCTCTTTTAGACATCGATGAGCGTGATTCGGTGGAGAATATGCAGAGGCAGTCTAAACGTTTACTTGAGTCGGGCTTCAGTGAGTGTTTCCTAATGATTTAAACCGAGTCTCTTGATGGCTGAGGAACAGTGTGTTAGATGCAATCACGAAGGGCCATAATATATGTATGGTGTATACGAACTTCGAGACATCTATCAAGGAGAAGCATGGTATTGACATCAAAGGCTGGCCTGAGAGTGTGCCCTTCACAAGCCCATACAAAATCGGTACTGTGGACGAGATTTGATCGCTCCGTGATGCCCTACAAAACAGCAGATGCCACTGGGTCAAGCTCACTCCTCACCAGCGTCAGGAGCACATCCAGCATTTAGATGCTCGCCGTAAGGCCGGAGAGACAGTGAGAGCTCTCAGAAAGAAACACTCTGATGCTGGAGTTTCCCGTAAACGCCGTTCTGCGAAAGAGAAGGTGCCACCATCCAAGAGGGTGTGGTCAGCAGTGTCTAACAGAAGGCTGGCTCCCAAAAGTGTTGAATATATAGACAGTACAGACGATGATGAGGACTCATTAGAGGAGGAGGATTAGTTATAGTTTATTCAAAGTCTATGTCTATCTAATGCATTGCATTTGACTCATCTGTCCTCGTCTTCCCTGCCTCGTCTGCCCTGCCTTGTTATGTAAGCAACGGACTACAAGCTATTAGCACTAAGCCCCTCCCAGGAGTATCTGACATAAGCATGGGACTTTCCTAGCCGCCAGCATCTATGAATAGATCAGGAACATCGGCACTATGTCTGGATGTGTCAGGTTGTTGCCAGGTAAGCTTAAAGGGCCATAAATATTCACAATTATTTGTACTGGCAGGGAATCACTCAAAGTGCCTCGACTTAGACTGGCCACACTGACACAGTGGTACGTCTAACAGGCCTGACAACATGGGAGCCTCAGGTGATATGTCACCAGCTGAGCGTAGATGAGCACAAGTAAGGCACAAAGCTTTGATTGCCGTGAACTTGTACCTGCTGTTGGTTTTGATATTGTCAGGAAGACACAAAGCTTGAACGAGTTCAAACAGTTCTAATGCAGTCATCCTCGATAGTATAGTAATACCACATGTTAGCTTTGACTCGCTGAATCTAGTATGTGTGATGCTCACCAAAATTGCCACAATGATTCTCTGTCTTGCATGGATCTCAGGTAAGTTTCACATATGGGCTCACCCTCCTGATGGGGATGTGGCCATCCTTCATCTTCCAATGTAGCACTCAAGCTTGCACTAGGCTTGTATTCAGCTAATTCACCGGCAGTACCCATACAGGTATCGGGTGCTCAACATGACAAACCCAAATTTGCCAAGGCAATCCATGTGGGATGCAACCAAAAGCAGTTATCAACAATGCTCAGGGCTCCCACAGACTCATGGGATATTATTTGGAACCAGGCAATGCAGATCACATGCCAGGAAATATGAAAACTGTGTAGGTTGCTAGCATACATGCACTCTAATAAAAGGGAAGAAGATGCTCACAGACAGACACCAGGAAATGAAGACAAAAGTAGTTAGGAAAGATGCCCAGGATTCCCATGGACTCATAGGTCATTATTTGGAACCAGGCAATACAGATTCTGTGCCAGGAAATTCAAAAACCGGGTGGCTTGCTAGCATACATGCATACTAATGAAAAGAGCAGGACATATCTAGTGGGGCAACTGGGGCAAAAGAGGGACCACTTACATAATTATAAAATAGCAATATCCACCATGATTAGTCATGTATTTGGTGGTATTTATCCCTCCCAAAGTATATATACAAATAAGAGTCAACTTTTAATTTTCCACCTTTTGAACTCATACCACCACCATCTCACTAGCAACTTTTCAATACACAATACCTATAGCCATCATGCCCACCAAAGCTAGTATCAAAACATCAGCAAATAAAGTAAGAAATCAATATTTAAATCCAATTAAATATTCATTTATTTAATTGGATTTAAATATTGATTTCTTACTTTATTTGCTGATGTTTTGATACTAGCTTTGGTGGGCATGATGGCTATAGGTATTGTGTATTGAAAAGTTGCTAGTGAGATGGTGGTGGTATGAGTTCAAAAGGTGGAAAATTAAAAGTTGACTCTTATTTGTATATATACTTTGGGAGGGATAAATACCACCAAATACATGACTAATCATGGTGGATATTGCTATTTTATAATTATGTAAGTGGTCCCTCTTTTGCCCCAGTTGCCCCACTAGATATGTCCTGCTCTTTTCATTAGTATGCATGTATGCTAGCAAGCTACCCGGTTTTTGAATTTCCTGGCACAGAATCTGTATTGCCTGGTTCCAAATAATGACCTATGAGTCCATGGGAATCCTGGGCATCTTTCCTAACTACTTTTGTCTTCATTTCCTGGTGTCTGTCTGTGAGCATCTTCTTCCCTTTTATTAGAGTGCATGTATGCTAGCAACCTACACAGTTTTCATATTTCCTGGCATGTGATCTGCATTGCCTGGTTCCAAATAATATCCCATGAGTCTGTGGGAGCCCTGAGCATTGTTGATAACTGCTTTTGGTTGCATCCCACATGGATTGCCTTGGCAAATTTGGGTTTGTCACTTTTGTGTTTTCACCTGCATTGACAGATTTTTGTATTTTAGTTATGAGACTATTGTTTTCTTTGTCTAAGACATATAGTGTGCCTTTCTGGAGACTGTTATCAGATATTCTCAATGTTTTTTACATAATAGTCACAACACAGGATGCATGCTTTGCACTCTTGGCAAAATAAACATATGTTTGTATTTCTATTCTGGAACTGGCTTCTTCTCAATCAGGGTGATGTCCTTGCCTTTCTGACAACTCTCTACCCAAAGGATGCTGTGACTTTGTCTTACTGTTCATATTTAATATTCATGTATGCTATTTAAAATTCACTTACCTACCACAGACACTGCTGTGACTGTATGACTATATGACTGTGTGAAATTGGCTTACTTACTACAGACACTGTGCAACCATACAACTGTACAATCATTTCTGTGACTTTGTCTTACTGTTCATATTTAACATTCATGTATGCTATTTAAAATTGGCTTACTGACTACATATACTGCTATAACTGGACAACCATACAACCATATAACATTAGCTTGCTTACTACAGACACTGTACGACCATATGATCATATGACTATACAACTGTACAACCATACAATCCAACCATACAACCATACAACTGTATGACTGTATGACCATACAACCATATGACTATACAACTGTGTGATATTGGCTTACTTACCACAGACACTGTATGACCATACGAACACAATGTTATATGGTAGTAAGCCCCATACTATATGAGACATAACAGGCCTGCATACAGCAGGAGGCAAGGACTCCCACATCTACACTTTTGAAGTACATCACATATGAAACCAAGGTTTTTCTAGTACTGGGAGATGGGCTTCTGGCTATTTGCATTATATGCAATATCTGTAGTCCAAAGGAGAATACAAGTTACTCAGTAGGATATACTATGTGCCCTCTACTAGATAATCAGAACCCCTTAGTGATAAAGGATAAACTTGCTGGCATGAGACAGAATGATCTGACACCCCTCTGTGATAGGTGTATGATACAGTGAGGCAAGGTATGAGCCATAAAACCAAAAACACCCCCTGCATGTAAGAAGATATGCTGCTCTATACCTTTGTAGACAATAACAATATATCCACCCTTCCACTCCTCCAGTGCAATCAGCCAAGTGATTGTGTTTAGATCATCATTTCAATCCAAATGAATCACCTCACTTGTGCCTTCCTTGATGGCATAAGTAAAGAATGCCCCCCTAAAGTACAGGGCAGGCCAGAGAAGGGACTCATTCCTCAGCAAACACTTGATTTATTTTTGTGTCCTGCAAGTATCAGTCAGTTGACCTTCCAAGATCAGTAACAATATATATACTTACCTGAGTTGTTGGTCCAACTGTTTTGGTGCATACTGCCATAATAAAGCAAAGATCTTAGGGGCTACATGTGTTCCTACAGTCAAAAAAAGCCTATCAATGGTACATATTGCCTCAGTGGTCTGTAGCCTTGTGTCCTGTGTCATCTTGGGGAATGCTTGTTGCACTTCCTACACCCTCAAGTGTAAGACAGGGATGAATGAGTAGTTTGCCTCCCTTAGCCCAGCGTAATGCTTGATGCCAACAAACTGCAGAGCATCTCATGCTTTGATGATATCCTTTTGTCTTGGTTTGGTGATCATATGCTCAAACCTAGCAACCATGAATAGAGGGTGGAGTGGGCAACAGGTTTTCTGGGCATCCTTGGGTGGCAGCAGAAAAAATGAGTCTTGGAGATTGAATAAAGGAAGTTGGGATGCTTCAAAACCTTCAGGATACTACACCTCCACTAGTTGATCTCTCTTCAACAGGGTCCAAAAGCTCTTTGATTATGGGTGGCTCGCCAAAAATTCAGTTATGAGACTTCAGACCACCAACTGAATCCATGAGTTCAATCTTGAGGATTGTAACTTGGGTGGGTATCTTTGGACGTGTGGGAATCCAGATCTTGAGGCCAGTTCATTGAGATGCAGTAGTAGCTAGTGTACCAACAGCTTCGAGTGCAGTAGCTATGTCACCCTTGGCATCCATAACTGCCTTCAAAGCAGGTCTCCAATCTATGTTGGCATAGCGGTCAGCAAAATGTTGTTCTAGGCAAGTTTCTGCTTCAGGCAGAGACATCTCACTGGAGGCAAATTCCCAAATGATTTGCTATGCTACAGGGTCATTATGGGGGCTGCTGTTACCCACGCTTGTTGGAACATATGAGTCGTCCCTACTTGCAGATGAGATCTTTGTAATCAATAAAAAAAATGATGTGCGTGCTCACGGTTGAATTGCAGTATGATCCCAACAATGTTTGATGGTTGTTGAAGTTACAATATTCCATGCTTCCTTTGCCATCATCATGGCTTCAAGAAGATTTATTTTATAAATTTCTCATTCACCAGCATCATCAAGTTCAATGGCTTGAGCACAAAAATTGTGACAATAGCCAGCTTTGAAGCAGCAGATGATGCCAGCATCATATGGCTGGACAAAAGGTGTCATATTTGGCTCGAAATATTCGAGCTCGATGTTTGAAGGTTCATAGGGGATTTTGTGGGCTGAGAAGTTGTCTACAAATAGGCAGATCTTCTGATTCTCCCACTTCATTTGGAGATTGAGTTTTTTAACCCATCTGAATTCTGGTAAGTAACATAGTGAATCAATTCACACATGATTTACTCCTCAAAGAGCACGGTTGTCATCCAAGCTTTTTTATTGTTTCGATAGTAGAAACCACATTGCTCAGGTGTTTGTTTTTTGAAGCACTGAGGCTTCCTTGCCCTTCCAATGAAAAACGGCTCAAGTTTCTCACTGCCATCAGCATTACAGGTGAGGCCAACTGATATGTGAAATTTGTCCTTCTTCCTGCCACTCATCTGTTTCATTGTGAGTCCATGATCTGGAGGTGCGCTTGACATTGAATACAAGTGAGTTGTCAGCAATTTGAAAAACTAAAATGACAGCTTACAAGGGAAAGAAACCGGTCTCATCAAAGTTCCAGTGGTCCTTGGGAGCGTATTTAGCCAAAATCTTTCAGCATCAAATGCATTCAGCTGCAACATCATCAAGATTTATGGATCCTGCTTCACCATGCCAGTGATGCTCTCGGATTTTGTACGTTCAACAAAAAGAAGCAATCCAACCATCTCCCGACAGCCTCTCTTCCTCTGGCACATCAAATTCTTCCTCAAACTTTGCTTGCTTGGCTCATAGCATTGGCCCATTCACTGTATCTCCCTTTATCTCCATATGTTTGATCCATGTGAACAAGGCCCACTCTACATCTGGCCTGGTTACAACACGTGGACATTTTGATGATAAAGTGTTTGGATTAGAGTTGACTCACACTTCTAACTCTGGCTGTCATTCAAGGGCATGCAATAAAGAAGCTGATTGACTAAAGGCCAAAGCCCCTGTGAGTTCTTTTTCGAAGTGTAAAACAATTTTGGCTTGTGACTGATGGGGATGGGTATCAATGTATGTGAAGACAGCGAGCCAGTCATTTAAGGTGAGATTTTTTTTGAGTTGTGAGGTTTGGCTGAGGTAGTGGGTGCATCTTTATTCTTTGTGACTGTCTGCGAGCGCTGCTTGTAGGGAGCTGGCTTCTCTCGCGGTGTGCAGGTCTTATTGGACATGCGAGAAGAGAACAAAGACAAATTTTGACACCACTATGCACTTTAGATAGTCTAAACTACATTAGTATAGGTGCTGACAGTGACTGATGCTGACCTGAACATGGCCTCATAATGCATAAATCAGCCCAGAGGCTTATGCATTATGCGTTTCACATGCATATTGCCCGCATCCCACAACAGGACCCACCCAAAGGTGATGCATTATCAAAATTATGCATTATGAGGCCATGCATTATGAAAAAGTGTACTGTACATGCTAATGTACTACCCTTTCAACAGAACCTCCACAAAACCTGCCACAGAGCATCCCTCAGAATGGCCACCCTCCTGCAGTCCCACCCCTTGCACAAGGGCATCACATCAGCCTATCACTTCTGTGCCAAACGCAACTTTGACAAGAAGAAACATCACCCCTCACCAATGAGTTCAGAATTGATCCCTCACTCACAGAAACCATCAGCCCCGTGTGCCACTATCCAAAATGGGAACCAGACATAGTATTCAGACAGGTCACCGGTCGACAGAGGAGTAGGAGCAGCAGTGGTGGTGATGATAGAAGGAAGAAAGACCAGGGAAAGGATCTTCCATCTGGGAAGCACAGCAGAACATACAGTGTACGAAGGGGAAGCAGTAGGAATGGTATTGGCAGTACAGCTGATCAGGGAAGAGATCGAGGTGAGAAGGGGAGTACTGTGCACCATGACACTGGGGGTGAACAACCAAGCTGCAATCAGAGCAACCACCTCTTTCCAATCGAAACCTAAAGCAGCGCTTCAACAAGGACATGAAATCCATCACGGAGAATTCACCACGCTGCGCTCTACTTCGCTTGCGATCGACTTCCACAACCCCCTCGGGAAGATTCGTGAAAATGATCAAGACACTCCCTAGGCGCTACAGCTCACTGCTGTTCCAACTTCACACCAGTCACATCCCACTCAAAAAATACCTACAAACCATGATGAACCAGTCCGCCACTTCTCGTTAGTCTGTCCAGTATTCGCCAACCACCGAGAACTACTTACGCGCAGAAGTCGGGCCCCGCCAATGCAACGTCAAATATTTGCTGAGCGGACGCAAAAAAATGAAGGCAGCCCTTACATTCATCGCAAAGACGAGAAGACCTGGAATGGCGTTCTGGGACGTGAGGCCCAAAGGAAAAGGAGATTGAGGAGAGGTAGACGAGCAGGAGAAGATGCACCCCACTCCTTTCCATATCAGGTGCCCGACGAAGGCCCTACCGAGAGCCGAAACCACACGAGGCTTCGGACAGCGGAAAACACGCACAAATCAAGTGCATTATCGTGAGTAGTATCCGACATAGGGCCCCGCCCCAACGGACAAGAAACAAGACCATTTTCACAAACAAATCGTTCAAATTTTGTTCATCGGCCACATGTCGGTCATAGTCTCAAAACCAACGGTCTTAAACTGGACAAATGGAACCAAGACCGCATGACAGTGTGCAGTTCAAACGAGAGAACAGCCCGACAGCAGTATGATGTCGGCGCATCTACTGATCAACATGATCCTCAGTAGGATTTAGTGGCAGGAGAGATAAATGGTATTGCTCCTCAAGAACGATAGCGTGTATTGTAACTATAGGGACAAATAACTGAGATGCTAGAAATAGACTGAACAGAAAGACTCACTGTAGTATTAACCCTAGCGTCTACTTGAGCTTGGAGAACAATTTTGGTGCAGCACAAGCCTAAGTAAAACGTTAAGCAAGAACCCTCAAGGGTGAAGACAGAATATACATACATCGGCGCAGTGCATCAGGCTGTATATCACGCCGTTAATGAGGATGCCAAGGAGAGGAGAAAAGACGACTTACTGGACTATAGATGAAGTAGTCAGAATAGGAAAAATCAATATGAATGTCATGTATATAACATAAGTGACCTACATCTATAATCACAGTATATGAGCGTTATGCAGGTATCAATATTCAAATACCAACTCACAGTTCTTCCACGCAGTCCTCGCCTTTAAAGCCTTGTCCAGATTGGACTTTCTCCTGGCAGTGTTCGAAATGTCTCGTTAAAGAAGCGCACGCTGCTGAGTTTTTGCACTCCTCTATAATGACAGGGTGGATCTACAAACAGGAATAACATCAACAGGAGGAGACGATATTTGTATCTGGAATGGAGACATACGTCCTCAGCTTCCACTTCCTCTTCCTCAGACTCTTTCGATGGTTCCCCCACCTCAGCAACTTCCTCCTCCTTGTTTTCGCTTTCTGGTTGCTTCTCCTCCGGTGCGTCACCGTGCACGGTGTTGAAGAAAGACGAGAAAAACGATGTCACAGACATGGACGCGACCGACTTTACAGTTAGGCTTTGCACGAAAGAGTAACTTCGCGAATTTCCGGGTTGAGGCCTTAAGGCGCCGCTTCAACCAATCCACGCGGCTATGTCCGAGAACCCGATCGATGATCATGAACACCGACTCTGCTAGTCAAATTCTAGTACCTAGTTGCTCCCTTGCACTTCAGAAGTCATACAAGTATGAATCAAGTCATGCAAGTCCTCGATCTACAAGTTGCAACATTCTAGGATCTATAATGTTTCTGAGGCTGTTGTTGAAATCCGTCATTAATTCCGACTACTTGATGGTTTAGGGCGCCTAGTACAACTCGGTCAACACCTATTTCCACCTTGAACTTCTGAAGCTTCAGTAGTCATCTTGGTTCATATCAAAACTGTGCACTTATTGCGGTGGTCACTAGAAGCTTGAAGTATAGGAAATATAATCTTCAGGATCTGACGCATCGTGGTACTGGCCACCTCGGATGCTGGTTGACGCAGTGACAGTGAGTGCCTGGGCCTTCCTGTCTTTATTTCATTCGTGCTGATAGGCTTTAATTTCACTTCTTAGTACTATTCATAACTCCGTTCCATGTGGTAGGCTTACATAGGCCGCGGATACACATCCTTTCAGGTGAAACAAAAATAGTCTTATCGACGATATGGAAAAACTGATTGCAATGTGCCACACATACAACTTGCCAAGACACTTTCTTTGACAATGACATCCACAAGGATGGGGAAGCACCTGACTTTTGAAAATCTCATGCCGGATAAGAGTTTTCATAAAAGCTCGGATCAGCATGATCCAACGTCGTCTCTGCGCGACATGATTTCCAACGCCATCCACCAGAGTGGCATTTCCAACCCTGATGACCCCACTTCTCCAGAAATGAAGGAGAAGTATTCCACATCAATATCCACTGTCGAACGCAACTCTCAGGATGATGATAGTGGAGAGTTGGTGTCTGGTGGACGTTTCATTAATACAGACGATCCTTTCCCCATCGATCCAGACTCTCCTGTGGAAGAGAGACAGTTGACCATCAGGGCTCTCCTCGTCGGCTGCCTACTCGGGGCAGTTATTTCCGCAAGCAACGTTTATTTAGGTTTGAAGGTCTATAAACATCCTTTGGGAAACTTTGAATTCTGAAGCTGAAGCTGTATGTAGACAGGGTGGACCTTCGGCGCATCATTATTTGGATCCATATTCGGTTTGGTTGTTCATATGACACGGCGCGAGTGTCACTTACTGTTGATTTGCAGGTTTTGCTATCCTCAAGCCCTTTTCTACCGCAGCACCGAGCTGGCTTGGGGGCGGCTATTTTGGTCCCAAGGAAAATAACGTGTGCCAATCTGCAGCGTCTGCTGCTGGTAGTCTTGGATTGCTTTTTACCTCTGGCTTTCCTGCTGCATACCAGCTTGGTCTTCTCAGTGCAAGTCCTCGAGATGATATTGGTCGGCTATTCACGTTTACTATCTGCTGCGCTTTCTTTGGTCTCGCATTTTCCATCCCGCTCCGGAAGTTCTATATTTTGAAGCTAAAGCTCGTGTTTCCTTCCGGTGTTGCCGCAGCGTACACGATTCGCTCGCTCCACGTGGGCAAAAACGCTGCAACAGACGCTAAGAAAAAGACAAAGGCACTATTGATTTCTTTCTGTTTTGCGATCACTTTACGCGTCGTCAGCGAATACGCTCCTGGGCTTCTTTGGGACTGGCATATATTTTATGCGCTCAACCGAGTAGGGTGGGAATCCATCATTGCCGCAGAAAGTTGGGTCAGTCTGTGCTGTTGCACGAGATATACTTGTCTTCTAAAGTTCAGTAGGGGTGGATTTGGGAATGGACACCAGCGTTCATTGGTGCAGGGATGCTCACAGGAATCAATTCATCATACAGCTTCTTGAGCGGTGTGAGTCCGTGTTATGTTCTGCATGCCTATCCTATATAACGCCTGCAGAGCTTCCTTGCATGGGCTATCATCGGACCTGTTATAGTTCACACGGGCAAGGTATGCGTAGAACCTCTCACTCACCGGACTATCTGACAGGATCACAGGCCTTCGGTATTCCGGCAGCTACATCCATCCCTGGGCAGATGAATTATGCATCCATGTGCGTGATCTTCATCCTTGTTCAAGTTCATCTCGGTTGAACCAGTTATCTGGAGGTCTCTGTCTGATCCTATTAATCACCCGTCGCCGCGATACTGGTTGGTAAGAGACTGTCTTCTCAAAACTGTAGATCCAATCCATCCATCCTGTATAGGTCTGGCCCGGTACACTCATGCTACTTTGCACGAGTTTCACTGAAGTTGCCTGCAACTGGAAGTCCATCTATTCAGCCGCGCGTTTTGCGATAGGTGCACTCTCGGAACGTTTCAGCGGACACACCTACGAAAAGAACAACGAAGAAGAGATCGTGGATCCTGTACCACCTGAAGACCGGGTTCCATTCTGGCTCTGGGGCGGTGTGCTCGTTGCTAGCATCGTGATCACATGTTCTGTCATGGGTGTTCAGTATGGCCAGAACGTTGGTATCACAATTCTAGGTGAGACACGACTCCTTCATGATGACTGGTGTTTGAACGTCAGAATTTAGCCATTGTCTTCGCATTCCTGTTTAGTTTCATTGGATGCGAGAGTGCTGGCCGCACAAATATTAATCCTGTGACATCCATTGGTGAGTGCATCTGGGAACCTGTGATTCTATACTGACATGTATCTCAAAAGGTAATGCTTCTCAACTAATTTTTGGTGGTATTGGCAAAGGGCAAGGATACTCGGTCCAGAGAGGCGAGCTCTTGAATTCGTTATCGGGAATGCTTGCTTTAGGTATGTATCATGCTTCTGTGAACCACTGCTTCTCACACATCATTCCTAGGTGCTGCCGAGCAAGGTCCGTAGACCATACTTTGAGCCGCTGACAAATACTCATTTGTCGCATAGCCGCTGATATGATCAGCGATCTCAAAGCGACTCATCTTCTCAGAGCGTCCCCCAAAGCTGTCTTTTGCGGTCAGCTGACTGGCGCCGTCGTGTCCATTTTCATGGCCGCTGGTGTCTACATCGTTTTCTCGACTGCATATCCATGCATCAATGATCTCACCTACACTACTTGCAGTTTCCCGACACCTGATGTACAATCTTGGAGGGTGAGTTTTTATTCATGGAACTGTACCTTTAATCACATGCTGACCAATTCAACAGGCAGTTGGGGTTGCGGTTTCATCATCGACCCTTCCCATCCCACCATCGTCAGGGTATACAGCAATAGGATTGGGCATCGCGGCTGTGATTTCGGTTGTTATGAAGCATACTGTTGTCCCGCCGAAATATCATATTTGGGTTCCGTAAGTTTCTCGGTATCTTACCTCAAAACGAAGCCTTATAAATTGGACATTCAGGAACTTTAATGCCATCGGTATCGGTTTTATCATGAGTGAGGAACACTTTGACTCGGTCATTGAATACTTCTAACGCTATCATCAAAGATGTATGCACCTATCCCTTGGCTATGTTCTTCGGCTCGACAATCGCTTTCTTCTGGCGTAGAATGTAAGTATCTCTCCCGACTGCATTTTGATAAGTTCACAGGCTTTCCAGGTTCTTCAGCCACTATGAGATGTACTGCTTCGCTGTAGCTGCCGGGTTCATTGCTGGGGAGGGCTTGGGTGGTATTGTGAATGCAGTGTTGACAATTACGGGAGTTTCTGGTGCTGTGTACGGAACGACAGTTGGTTGTCCGGGGGGGCTATATTGCGGTTAAGCACCAGTTCTCCTATCGCTCGGTGGCGTTGTACTAATATGTAATTTTGATACTGGGTTGTGAATTTGACGAATATTCATTCACTACGTTATTTCTTAGACGGGGTTCATCTCATTTCACTTGTTGTTAGTGTTATATTTCAATCGCAAGCTCAGCGCTTTTGGCTGTCAGAACTATCTTGGACCACCGCAGCAGGTGAGCATGTGCACTTTTTGATCTCCTGCTGTCAATCAGATGCCACGGGAAAGAAATAAACAGATGGGCTTCCGCAGGATTCTACAGCTGACTTTCCTTGATCCAATTATACTGCTTATCACCGAAGTGCCTCTCACTGATAAGCCTTACCTCATGCCTCGTACGTCGGCATGGACGAGTCGAGGATAGTATATATATGCCGCCTTTGTGAGCAATGGTAACCTCAAGTCCCAGTCTGCCTAGTGGTTCAAGTATGGCGACTGCAGCTCCTCAAGACCAGGATCAAATAGCCTATGTACACTCCGTATCTTCTTACTCGGAGGAGAAGAAGGCCATCACCGCAGAAATTAAATCCGTGTCTGGTGACTCTGAAGAGTCAGAGCCGCATGTGCAATTCATAAACACAGATGATCCATTTCCGGAGCTTCCGGATGCCCCTGTTGAGGAACAACAGCTAACTGTTCGAGCTGTACTAGTCGGCTGCATTTTGGGGGGCATCATCGCAGCCAGCAACATCTACCTGGGTCTCAAAGTCAGTTATCCTTTTGATATGTTAATACATGCACTCATCCTTTCATGCAGACGGGGTGGACATTTGGCGCAGTCATTGTTCGGCTCGATCATAGGCTTCGCGATCTTGAAACCACTCTCAAGAAGTGCACCGACGTTTCTTGGCGGGGGCTATTTTGGGCCTAAAGAGAACAATGTTTGTCAATCTGCCGCCACGTCAGCGGGAAGCCTCGGGTTGCTCTTCACCTCGGGTTTCCCTGCCGCATACCAACTTGGGCTACTGAGCGCTAATCCCAAAGACGACTTTGCCAGACTAATCACTTTCACAATTTGTTGTGCCTTCTTTGGTTTGAGCTTCACTCAACCGCTGAGGAAGTTTTATATTTTGAAGTTGAAGCTCGTATTTCCTTCCGGCGTGGCTGCTGCGTACACGATTCAATCTTTGCATGCAGGCAAGAACGCAGAAGTGACAGCAAAGAAGAAAACCAAGGCGCTGTTCTTCTCCTTCCTCTTTGCCATTTCTTTACGGGTGGTCAGCGAGTATGCTCCAGGATTGCTTTGGGATTGGCACATTTTCTACGCTCTGAATCGAATCGGGTGGAGTTCAGTGATCGCCGCTGAGAGCTGGGTGAGCATTTTACCCGTCATTAGGAATATTTGTCTGATTATCAGCCGAAAGGGATGGATTTGGGAGTGGACACCCGCGTTCATTGGTGCAGGGATGCTCACGGGTATCAATGCCTCGTATAGTTTCATCGGTGGAGTATGTGTTATTACTATGACTGCATACGCCGCTGACACGATAGCATATTCAGAGTTTCCTCGCTTGGGCTGTTTTGGGTCCCATTATTGTCGCCAGAGGAATAGTCAGTGCAAGACTCTTCATATGTCGTTACATACTGACCACTTATTGAACCACCCATGACAGGCTTTCGGGACCTCTGCAGACCCATCTATACCTGGATACATGAATTATATGGGAATGTGGGTCGTCTGTTATTCCCTCCGTATGAAAATCTCACTATTAGCAGGACTCTTCAAGATCCGATCAACGATCCATCTCCGAGATACTGGCTGCTCTGGCCTGGCACATTAATGCTTATCTGCGCAAGTTTCGCAGAAGTAGCATGCAATTGGAGGTCTTTGTATGCCGCATTGCGCTCCGCTTTCGGAATGATCCTGCAACGGTTTTCAAAAAACGGTGTAGTAGACGAAATTGTGGATACTGTACCCGAGCATGAACGCGTGCCTTTCTGGGCTTGGGGTTCTGTGCTTGTTCTCAGTACGATCGTTACATGTGTCGTAATGGGCGTTCAGTTTGGACAGAACGTCGGTATTACTCTCCTCGGTGCGTCATCGACGTGTTAGATCGATTATGAGGAGAAGCTGATACTTCCCTTGCATCATGCAGCGATTGTGTTCTCTTTTCTGTTCAGTTTCATTGGTTGTGAAAGCTCTGGCCGGACAAATATCAATCCCGTCACATCGATCGGTAACTTTGTCAAATTGTCGATTAGTTTACGGACGCTAACATTACTGACAGGTAATGCCTCGCAGCTCATTTTCGGAGGATTAGGAAGGGGTCGGAACTACAGCGTCCAACGAGGCGAGCTCCTGAACTTGCTTTCTGGAATGTTGACGCTAGGTAAGCAAATCAATCGTTAGGCATGACGGGTGCTAGAATATCGTGAATCAAATAGGTGCCGCGGAACAAGGTATTTCAGTTTTATTATCAAAAACTTTGAAAATTTGTCGACGTGCGATTTAGCCGGGGATATGATTGGCGATCTCAAAACGACACACCTCCTCCGCGCGTCCCCGAGGGCTGTTTACGTAGCTCAACTCTGTGGAGCTGTAGTATCAATTTTCATGGCTGCTGGTCTCTACGTCGTGTTTTCCACTGCTTACCCGTGCATCAACGATTTGAGCTACACAACGTGCGCTTTCCCCGCGCCTGATGTACAGTCATGGCGTGCAGTGGCCGTTGCTGTGTCTTCGAGCACGTTGCCCATTCCACCGTCTTCTGGATATGCTGCCATTGCACTTGGATTGGTAGCCGTCTTATCTGTCGTGGCGAAGTATACTGTGGTTCCTCCGAAATATCATGACTTCATACCGTGAGCGATTTGCCATTGTGCTTCTGCTTTATCTCACGTAGAAACGAAGCAACTTCAATGCTATTGGAATTGGGTTCATAATGAGTATGTGATCTGTATCCCAGTGATTGGCCGTCTTGCTTACTTTGCAGACGTCTGCACGTACCCTATGGCAATGTTTACTGGCTCGACTATTGCATTTTTCTGGAGGAGAATGTGCGTCTGATGATTTCTTTAGATACTTTAATTGCTTCGTCTGACATCTCGTATAGGTTCTTCAACAACTACCAGATGTATTGTTTCGCTGTGGCAGCGGGTTTTATTGCAGGAGAAGGTATTGGTGGTATCGTGAACGCAGTTTTCACGATTTCGGGCGTTTCTGGTGCAACATACGGGACATCTGTCGGGTGCCCTGGCATGATTTATTGCGGATAGATGTTATGTAGGACTAGAGTCTAGACGGACATTGTTTTGTTTGTCAGCATGTAATATTATAAGAACGTCCGGCTGGAGTCGAATACGTCACGAGAAAATACATCTTAGACCTGGGATTGCCGAAGATCAGGAGTTCATATGCTTACCGGGACACAGCTTTTATGCTTGAAGCTAGAGTTTTATATATGTTCGTCGCAAGTTGCGTTAACGGCAAGGTTTCGAGCTGCAGAAATATGAATGGGCAGTACTTATCATGATGCGTTCCAGATAATTCATTCGGAAGATCACCGACGAGCTCCTGTTCGTTTGGTATCTGTATCGTATATGAAGGACAGTTAAAAATACATCAGAGGGAGTAGGTGAAGCACGTCAACAAGAATCCGTCGAGAGATCTAGATGTAAAAGGCATATGACTTGTGAAGGATGAGAAAATCTAATGAAAACCGTCCGTATATTCAGGAGAGAGACAACCAATAAAGAGCCAGAAGTGAGCCCAGAGTCCAGCCTTTCTTATCGTTATATCTGGGCGTGTCGTGACTACGACGGCAGCCTGTGGTTGTGAAGATAGCTGGGTGGTGACATTGGGCTTTGGAGGTCGTGAGCTACTTGCAGTAGGGTTCTTCGGGGGAAGTGCTAGTTTTTTCCGAATCTCCCTCGCGCAAGCATTTCGCAAAAGATCATACAGGTCTTTTTGGGGAAGCCATGTTGTGAAAGCTGATGTTCGTTCGTCGTCGTTTATATGCTGCGCTGATACGAATTTGCCGGTCCTGTGTATGCTGAAGCGCTGACCGATCGAGCCGGACTCTCGGATTGCTCTAGAATTCCTATCGAGTGCAGTGCCATGTCAGCGCTAGCTTTCATGCCTATGACATCATCATTGCACAGGTTGAACGGCACCAATATCATGATTGATATAGATCGGCGGTGTCTGATGCTTCCCACCAACTCGTAGTCTTGGTCAGTTAGATGCTTAGTCGTCTCAATCACATCCGTACCGCCTTGTTTTCTTTCGCCAGGCCTACAATGTCACACGCAGTTGATACGTCTCATTATCGTGCCGCATTGTCTTCAGGCAAGTATTGTTCCTTTGAATGCGTGGATTCAACCATGAATCTTGATTGATACAGGTGCTCAAAGCGAGATTGCCACATTCGCTGCGGGGTGTTTTTGGGGTGTCGAACACATATTCCTGAAAGAGTATCCTCCTTCGCAGAATAAGGGCATCCTCAAGACGAGCGTCGGATACACCGGTGGGCTGGAGAAAGCTCAGAACCCGACATACAGAGAAGTGTGCACTGGGACAACCGATCATGCTGAGGCCTTGAGAATCGAATTTGATCCTTCCATAATCCAGTACGGAGAGCTCGTCGGTGAGTTGCAGTTCTAGTTCTATCAAATCAGTCTTATCTGCTGCCAGAGTTTTTCTACCGCACCCATGACCCGACCACACCGAATAGGCAGGGCGGTGACGTGGGCACTCGTATGATTGTTCCCTTGACATCATGTTCAATATGCTAATTGTCGAATCAGAGTATCGCTCTGTAATTTTCACACATTCACCTGAACAGAGCAAGATAGCGGAGGACGTCACGCGGAAGGTACAAGAGGAACATTTCAAGGGCCAAACGATTGCGACAGAAATTAAAGAAGCTGGGCAGTGGTATGATGCCGAGGAGTATCATCAGCTATATTTGTTCAAGGAACCGAATGGCTACCAGTGCCCAACACACAAGAAGCACTGGTAGATGGATGAGATTGTTAACAGTGTAACTGAGTATCAGAATTGATGAATGTACAGTAAATACCAACTGAAGTCGTGAACCAGTTATCAGGAATCAGGATGACCCACAGTGACAATCAAAAGCCGCCATCAGAGTTGTGGAGGCCCGTCCCTTTACAAATGTAACAAGGAGAGTGGTGCCGAACGGGCGATGTCATTGCGATCCCTGTATAGGGTCCGACTCAACTCTCTGCACCGTCATTTCTCGTCATTGGCGTTTTTGATTGTGGAAGGATGAAAATCAAAATGTTTTCGTCACGAATGTTATAAGGCGAAGGCGTGGGAAATAATTCGTGGGAATATAGCTTCTATTTTGGACTCATGCACTAGAAGAATGACCTGCAGCAACTTTCATTTGCGATCATCGTATCTCGCAGTATTATTCCGTACCATGGGGCGTGAAGCTCGAAGCTACGTAGCTGAGTTCGACAACGGAATCGTGAATCCGTCTGCGGCCCATCATACTCGACTCTATCAGCGACAGATGATTACCTAATTATCCTACTTCCCACTGCAGTCACCCAGTAACCACTGCCCACGCACTCAGGTTGGTTGATCACCCACAAGATCGAGGTTTTCTAATCGATGCCAGCTACTCATCGAGTCCCCGAGGGTAGCCCAGTTGCTGCATTTCTATCCGAATATGCTTCTGACACTGAGGTATTCGTTAGCCATCTTGACACCACTGAGGTGTCAAGCCGAAAGTAAGTCGCACCATAGGGCTTGAAGACGAGAAGACTTGATAAACTTTCCATCGCAGGAGACACTTCCTCCTCATGCTAGGTGCCAATCTTGCATGGTCTTTTCTAATTGGCAAACGCATATACGGCGCTCTCTACCGCTACGGCGTCCTGTTTATCCTTGGGAAAATATCACCAATATTCAAGGCCCCTCCTCCTGCGGTGAACTGGCCATTAGCAGGTCAACTGTGCCTTGACATGTTTATGCTGTCCGTGTTGCTGCCCTTGATCAACAACTTCATCTCCATCATAAAGCTACGATACCGTCATGGGTTCCCAAAATCTGAAATCGTCTTCCGAAAACCTAGTTCAGCGACCGTTGCAAATATTCTTTCCCAATCTCTGGAAAAAAGGGATTCATACCTGAAGGACCTTCTGCGTCGTGCCGTCGATCCCGATGAATTCAACCAGCCAACTTGGGGTATGCCTTGGGATGAGTGGACCATAGACTTCCGGGCGATGGGGGTTGCGGACGAGGCGGAGAAGAAGGGTTTGATCTCTAGAGATGCATGGGAGCTAAGCGTATGGATGAAGATGAAGGAAGGCTGGACCGTAATTGAGCACGGGAAAGTCAGTAACCCCTTGAGCCAAGCTGGTATGATGGAAAAGCTTCAAGTACGTGAAGTAGCGTCTTATGTTGCACAAACTTATGATGGCTTTAGCGCAAACTCACTGCCATGGGCAAGAGGCATGTGTTTACTCAGATGATGGAAGTCATCCAGGTCAAGACCGTCGCGAAAGATGGAACTCCGATGCCTGTCACTGAGGAAGTGGACACAATTATTGCAGACATCTTTCGCCGGAATGAGGTGGATTTTGCGCAGTTGACAAGCGAATTGGCTACAGAATCTCCCCGTTTCGCAGCCAACTCGTCAAAGAAGACGAAGTAGACATGCCATATTCTAAATATTTAGAACGTGAGTCTGCTGTGCTCAGCGAACTAGCTGGATGTCATTGAATACCCGTGTAGGTTACGGGTACTATATCTGAATTACCACGACAAGTAAAAATATCTTTGTTTCTTCGCTTATCACAGGATGTTCGTATCGATCAAGTGGCGCTCTCCTGAGCACGTTGGTATTGTGTCACCTGGTCTAGGTTATTACCATCCGTGAAGCGATATGAAGAAATGTACATTGGTCCATTGTATCAACAAGACTGCAGGGACACGTCAAGATTAAATGTCCCTATCCTCAACGTGACAGGCGATAAGTTGCTTCACCTATAACCCGCCTGTCAGCAACCACAAGAGATACAGGTCAGATTTAAAGCTATCCAACCGCTAGTAGCCTATTGACTAGCGTCAATATCTTTGTTTGGGGCATTGCGTTTACCTGTCACACAGCCTTGGCCTGTTCGTAGCGCGTTTTATCCTAGGTATGTGCGAGGGGTCCACCACAGCTGGTTTTATGACTGCCGGCTCGATGTTCTGCAATCGTGGTTTCATCGCGTCTCTGCTCTTGATACATTTGAACCACGCGGTGCTGAGCGCAGATTATATCTGGTCTTATCAGTCCCGGTTCACTGCGTATCTCAGGATTTGCGCCATGGGAAAGTATGGTAAAGCTAGATCCGATTCGCCAGCGACACTAACAATCATATTGAGGCTCATGACGTTCGAGTCCTATCAGACTGGTGCAGAAAAAACGTCTCAAGAAGGATCAGTGCGTGCGCCATTCCTTGACGCTCATCCCCCTTCAACACCACTTTAACAGAATGATAGAAGCTTTGAACGATAGAAAGACATGGATCTTTGCTCTCTTTTCTGCGCTCGATCAGAACTTCAGTTATTGAACTCGCTCAGCAATCAACGGAAAATCATCGTGACTCGCATCAGCACCCTGCAAACAACCTTGTTGATGGTTTCATGGAAGTTGGACTGACATGATTGTCTCCCTTATTCTAAATAGTCGTACATACGTCTGCGCAGTGGACTTCATCCCGGCTTTGGTTGGGGTACTCTGAGTTCTTGCCATGGAGCAATCAGATCGCCTTGCTTTGCCATCTGGCTTGTGGATATCGGGATTACTGTATCCATCCTATCTCTGACCTGGGTTGACCAAGGAGAGTTAGTCACAGACAAGTTGCACTCAATTAGTCGAGCCGATAACCGTAGTCCGCACGGTGAGAACAGTACTGAATAGCTTGTCTGATGCAGTATGATTGCAGAGATGGTACACGCGGCTCGTTGTACATTCGTTACGCAATATAATACTCTATACTCATAGTTGATACCACGAAATGAAGAAGCAAAGAAATAAAAATAAAAAGTCACAGGAAGGCGCGATACAAACCACGCCGCAAAAAGCAATAATGATCAGGATCAAGCAGAAAAATATAATATCATGAAAGGAAAGAGTGGCCTACAAAAACAGAGGGAGAATAAGGTTCCTTATTCGGTATTCAACGGTTGGTGTTATCGACCCCAACCACTGCTACCCGTACGTCCCCGCGGTCGTGGCGCCCACCCGCGCTCTCGTTCCCAATCAAGACGATCACGGTCATGACGATCACGATCAGCAGACGGTCCACGAGGAATGTATTGCGAACCGCTGTACACGCGGCTACTAGGAGAAGAATATGTTGGTGGATGGGATGATTGACTAACTCTCAGTGCCCGTGGCCCACTGGGTAAGGGGCGCGGAGGGCCGTTCGAGGAAGGAGTGTTGGATGAGGGTGCTCTTGTCGGTGGAGGTGGGCCACGCCAGGAAGATGACGGGGTGGGTGTGGATGTGGTATGGGTAAAATTAGGAGACAAGGGATGTGAGGTCTGAAACGAGCGGGGCTGGGTTGGAGGTGTGTAAGATCGAGGGAAGAAATGCGACGACTTTGGAGGAGAGGCGCTTGTGATTTCTCCATCTTCGTGAGAGGGTCTAAGAGAATAGGAAGCCGGAGCGGAAGGGGGTAGGGGTGACGAAAAAGTTTTGGGTGATGACGATTGTTTTTCAGTACCCTTGATCTGCTGGTGCAATGGAGGTGGAGGCGGGTCCGGCGCAAATGGTGATGTCCTATCATAGGCACCCACAAGTCCATTGGGTATAGAAGTCTCCGATATCTCGACCTTGGTCACAAGAGAAGTGGGATCTGCAAGTTGGCCGTTGGGATGAGCATTATCCATGCTACGAACAGATCTCAGGGATGCGACGGGAGACCTCGGCGGGTATGGAGTAGCGCCTCGTGGTTCGGATTCACAACGCCGCTGACTCTCAGCAGGTGAATCTTCCAGCACGCAGTCCACTACGTTCTGCAAGGTGAAAGAAGCGTCAGGTTCGTCCTTCACCCTCTCAACAGCCTGCCCCACGTCATTATCACCATCCATCTCCACATCCCGCACCTCTCTTATATCTGACATGGTCACTTCCAAATCACGCTCATGGTCTGTGCCCTCAGAATCCCTCCCCAGCCGCTCATCTGCACCATCATCATCCACATGTATCCCTTCGTCCCCGCTCTCCTCTAGTAACCCCATGCTCAACCCACCAGGCGACTCACATTCCCGCTCCTTCGCCATTTCTTCCCGTTGCTTCTTCTTGCGCAAAGCAAAGTCCTTTAGGGACATCTTCACCTTTGGAGGAGGCAGCGGTGACTGTTCGCGTGCGGGTGGCGTGGGTTCATATGCTGGTGGACTGAGTTCGTGTGTTGCTGGCGTGGATTCGTGTATAGGTAGTGCGGGTTCGCATGACGGAGGTGGTGAATCAGAATCATGGAGGGATGGCGTTGACTCGCATATCGACGGTACCAGTGTAGTTGAATCGCGCATAATTGTTGATATAGAAACACCTGTTTGTGGCGCTTCATCTGGTGGGACTATTTTGACCTCAAGAGAAGTTCCGTCATGTACAGGGCTCCTATCTGGCTGTAGTACGGCCTCTGCTGCTGAACCAGCTGTTTTGTCATCTTCCAACACAGGTGGAGGAGTATGTGAATAAATAGGAGGTGTCGCTTGCCTCCCTGAATTAAGCGGAGTATGTTGAGTAGTCTTCAAGCACGGTTGCCCATGTAACACCTCCGGGGATGCAAACCGCACACGATGGGGTGAAGAAGCGCTGGACATCGATGGATTGGACGGTTGTGGATAGACTGTGACTTGCGCGCTCAATGCGTCTGAAGGACTCTTGCTATTGGATGACTGGGGTGGCGGAGGGGATGACATTGGCATAGGACGCCTAGACGAGTTTGTCAGAGGCACTCCAAAGAGGGAAGGTGACCCGGAGCGCATATCAGGCAGAACGGGTGACAGAAGAGATAATTTTGAGAAGGTTGCTGAAGGCGAGACGGATGCGAATGCGACGGAGGAAATGGTGGTGGGATCGAGAGCTGCCGGCATTGGTGGTGGTGGCATTTGACGAATGTCTATGGAGAGAGGGTCAGCTAACATGCGGCACACAGGAAAAGCGATGTGAAAATCCATAAGCAACAAAATTGTGCAAAGCAGAAGTAAAGCTTACCAGAGAACGTATCGTTCACATCGATATCCATTCCATCTACAGTGCTCTCGGGGGATGGTGAAGGGCTGTCTCCAGATGTTGGTGCTGGACTGTCCGCTGAGAGTGATGTCGGGCTTCTCCAGTCTGTCGTAGACACCGGAGCAGGTGGACTATGTCCACTCAACACTGGTGAACTATGTACATGCACTCCCAATAGACTTTGACCATGCTGTCCATGCGAACCAGATGGACTCTGTGCGTTGATAGAAACAAAATTTCTCTTATTCCTCGAAGAGGCACGCTCATCACGATCATGTGACACGGACACAGACACAGTATGCATCCACCTCTTACGCATCCTTGGTGGAATATTCTCCTCGTTGACGTCCATCGAGTCGGGAGTAGGGCCTGCACAGATAAATGAAATACTGAGAGTGAGCAAGTCTGGGTTAAGGAGTAAAGAAGGGGGGTATAGTGGATGGGCACACGCTGAGGAAAGAAAATTACGCGCTGCAGAGAGGACACACCAAAAGCTAAAATACAGCAGAACACACTCACCGTCGCCTTCCACGTCCACATCTGCATCCACGTCTGTCTCCTCTGGAGCACGCCGCTTGCCCTTCCTATCGCTTGTCCTCGTGCAATTCAAAGTTCGTGACTGACTCGAGGTGGAAATCGTAGGGCGCCAATTCGATGGTCCTCCATTGGGTCCCAAGCCCGAGGACTCGGCGGGAGTATTGAAACTTGAAGGCCATGCGTCGGGTCCTGCGCTCGATGATCTACCACTCGACCTAACATCAAATCTCCCACTCAACTCAGCACCAAACTTCTCAGTCGACTCAGCGTCAAAACTGACCCCCGATCCCGACGGAATCATCTCCACGCCGCCAACGCCCCCGCCAAATGGCACCTTTTCCCGTGTCCTAAAGCCGCGTTTCGCGCCAATCAGTGGACCGAGGTCAATTTTCCGGGTGAATGCCGGTGATGATGGTGTGTTTCCATTCAAACCGTTTGTGTTGATATTGGCACCATTCCCGTTGGTACTAGTCGAGTTCGCGTTCATCTGGATTCCAAGACCCACCACAGTTCGCTCAGAATCATGTCCCCAATTCTCCTTGTCTGAGCTCGACCCATCCCCGGCATCCGCCTCTCCTGCCTGCCTCGCCCCATTCCCATTCATCATCCCGCCCGTACCATTCATAGGCTGCCCTGACGCACACGTGACACTAGATGCATCAAGCTCGCTGTCAACATACTGCGCCATGACATTCAAAACGCAGTCCCTTGCGCGGGCACCGCATGCACACGTTGTGAATGTGGAACTGAGCGCATGGAGAATTGAGGTCATTTGTGCACGGAGGTGAGTTAGGTGGTACGTCCTGTTCGTGCGAGTGAGTCAGTAAGGGATGTGGGATGATGAAAGAGAATGGGGAGTGGAGTGGGAGTGGGAGGTAAGAGGGTGAGGGGTAAACGTACGGAACGGTAAATGGTCCGGGATCAATTACAAAGAAACAAAAGATTGAAGGTTAAAAAGAAAGAACAGGATAAGAGAAAGACGCACGAATACAAATGTGGGCTCTCTATGAGCGCTGGAAGACTGTGCACTGCGTTTCCGTCGTCCCATTCCCAACCGAGAACGACTTCTTCGTTAGCTTTGAGGTCGCGCAGTGCGAATACGCCAAATGTTAGGGTTTCTTCATCCGAGTCTGTCTTGTCGTTCTTCTTCTTCTTCCCGCTTTCCCTCCTCTCTTTCTTCACGCTTTCTGTCCTCTCTTTCTCGGATGATTCCTTTGCCTTGGACTCATCCTTTGCCTTACGGCACAGTAAGGGCCTCAACACTGCATTTGGACGACACCCACTCCGGGCAAAGCGTCCCTCGTCACCAACAACTCTCGCATCGAGGGCGACGTCCAGCGGTGGACCCATGAGGTGCACGAATGGTTTCGGCATGCCAAGGTGGGCATACGCATTGAGCGGGTCGGCGAGGTAAGAAGCGCTCGGGGTGATAGCGCAGGTAAACGGGGCAATGTAGCTCGACGAAGGGACCGGCGTGGTTGTGTGGAGGCTGTAGGTGGGCGGGCGAACGAGGGGGTTGGTATGCAGCTGACTTGGGGATGGTGTAGGTGGAACTGAGTGGATTTGTGTGCGGTTGGGATGTATGGGTGGTGAGAGGGCGGTGATGCCCCGCCATGCCTGGGCTTGTCTGCGGAGTCTGGCATGGGCTTCTGTTGTAACGATGTCTTTAGTGATAGGGACGTAGGATAGAGACCACGGTTCGTCGATGTCGACCGGCTCATCTTCCCCCTGCTGTATTGGCGTCGGTGGTGGGTGCGGTGTTGACGGGGATATGATAGATGCTCTACGTTTCTTCTTTGTGTTTCCAGAGCCCTCGATGGCAGCAGCGCTGGCTCGTCGCCGTTGTACGGGCGACCCTGCTCTATCTCGTTTTTTGCCCTTGTCTCTATCTTTTTCCTTGTCTCTCTCCCTCTCCCTGACGTGCATCTCTGTAATACGTTGCTTCTGGAGGCGAACTGCACGGTCACGGTCAACAGGACGGGGATCGCAGTCCCAACAGCGCCACTCTTCTGGGACCTCTCCCTCGACAATATCAAAGCATGCTGCATGGCACCAACGAGAGCAGACGTCGCAGGCAATGCTGAAACCATCGTCAAAGAGAAAACCACATATGCAGCTGATAGCATCTGCGTCTGGAAGAGGTGGGCCAGCTGATAGCGCTGGTTGCGTTGGTGTTGTCGTTGGCGGTGGTCTTGGTGTCGGTATTTGTACTGGTTTTCTGATTTGAGGGATTGTGTTGTTGTTCAGAGGAGAGAGGCTGAGGAGACCGAGTGCAGCCTCCGTTGCATCGCTGTTCATCGACGTTCCCAATGTTTTTGGTCTCCTGCCAATTTGCCGCCGACCAAGTTCTTGTCCGACTCTTTCTCAATTCTACTCGATTGCACTCACCAGGAAACAGTAAACACAAATCAACATCTGATTCAGCAACTCGGCACTCCCCGCACGGTCCAACGGGAAGATGATGCACATCATTGACAGAGTACCTTCTAATCATCAATAAGGAGATGAGCACGAGTTGCAATCTTCACGAGCTATTGTAGTTTAGTGACGTTGTAAGAGCACTTGCGATTGGTCAATACCAGCTCAATTACATATTAGCCAGAATTCAGGCACCCGATATCGATTCAAGGGTGCAGAAGAGAGATGAATTCCTACGTATACTTGCCGATCTTACAACAGGCGAAGATAAAGTACGAGGTTGACCTGACAGCTTATAACGCCCAAATCTCGACCATTTACAGAGGGTAGGGACGATGGGAAGACAAAAATCCCGGAAAGTTGCGCAGACTGTCTTACTCTATCTTGAAGGGTCCGTTTTAGTCGCGTTCCGGAAGAAAGGTGAAGCGGTTTATAACCTCACCCTGCCGGAAGAACACCTTGTCTATGACCTGCTCTCGGAGCACCGATAATTCGAGAAGTTCGAGACTATCCAGCTTCGCTCTTGGCGATGGAATACGGCCCGCAGGCCCCGCACTAGCGACCATGGAATCAAAATGTTAGTGACACATGCCTTAGTAGAAGAATATGGGGAAAGATTCATTCCGGTAGTGGACGCCCATGTTTTAGGATGGCAGCAATTCCTCAAATCTCACTGATCTAAGTCCGAGTGGCTGAGCATGATCACTGTTCTCCATGAACCATCTGACACATTGATCGTCTTTGGTGTGGTGTATGAAATTTAATTAGTCGAAAGAATGTCTTTTGAGGATGTGCTGATACCTATCGTGCAAATTTTGAGACTGGCCCTCCAGGACTGCCACGTCGATAAGAAATAAAGTTACTCCATTCGACTTGGAAGTAATATAGCCAAACCTTGATGGTACTTTGGGCAGAACTGCCAGCAGCTAATTTTCCAGCGCCGGGGGGAACCTGGAAAAATAGTCTCCCTAGACAGACCTGTCGAAAGAAGATAGTCATTTCTTTGTATTAGTACTGTTGAGGGTGAAACCAGCATTTTGTCATAGTAGAACAAGGTCAGCCACGAGAAATCATTAAGTAGTTCAGTTGATGTCAACTCCTACAATGCGATGGTCAGCATGCTGTGGCTGAACAAGGCAGACTGCTCACAAGCCAACCGCTAGCAAACAGTTAATTTGTTGCACAAAATCTATCACTCACCAAAACCACCACTCCAACTACTTGTCTGTCAATGCCCGAGTGTTCGGACCACAGACAAATGTAGAAACGTGTTTGATAAACATCCCCGAGACTACGGGATCGTCGTTTTGTGCGGTGGATAAAATAGAGTCGGGTCAAGATCCATATGAGGCAGGGAAGAACCATGAGCTGATGTTAATGGTTCGCGCACTGAAGCAGAAGAACAAGAGTGCAAAATTGTGCGAAAGCGATCAAATGCTTGAAAATGCATAAATCACGGGCGCCGAAGACATGAACATTGCGTTCCCGACCAGTGAGAACATAACATTATGGGGCCTGGGCCAGCCAATATCAGGAACTTATCCTTATCCTTGTACATACTACATACCGCAGTTATTGGTTCCTTTTCGGCTCCCATGAGCGTGGTCCAGGTGGTGATGACTCGGAGTGCCCTCGTATGCTTACAAGTGTTGATCCCCAGTAGTTCTGGTTAGTGATGACTGAATGTCACTTCTACGGGTCTGAGCACTGAGCGCTGAGCCAGGACACTAGTCGGCTTGTGCTAATCATGATCATTGCATCGAGTCATGGACTGATGCCGCATTCACTGAGTTCATGAGACTGTAAGCTTACGTAACGAGCTGCTTTTCATCAACTGTCAATGCCACTGGTGGCTCGGTCACCGAACCAAAACGTCTTCCCTCAGTAGCCGGGCTTGCATATGCGGAGAATGATCATCGATTTTAATAAAGAGCTCAGCGCTCAAGCTCTAACCCTAGGTGAGTCGTTCATAAGCTGAATTTTGCCAATGGTTTCTGATATCAGTGCTGACTCAATTCCAACAGCGAAGGTTGCTTTCGGTAGCTAGTACTTAGCAACCCTGATTCTTCACAAGCGAATCAAGTAGCACCAATAAATATTGGTTGTCACCTATCATACATATAACGGACTTGGGCGGACAAAAAGTTTTCCTGATTTTCCTTGAAACTCTTCATCTCCAAATAAAGATTTCACATTGCTTTGTAAGAGTTTTGACTTCGACTTCGGCTTTCGATTTCGACTTCAACTTTCGACTTCGGCTTTCGACTTTGGCTTTCGGCTTTCGACTTTGGCTTTCGACTTTGGCTTTCGACTTTGGCTTTCACTTTCGGCGTTGACTTTCGACTTTCCCTTGTGACTTTCATTTTCACATTTCTCAGCGCCTGATCGGGAAGTTCCGGGCTGTCTCTAAGTTACATCATCACGACCAACCCGCCAACCCCGAAGCCATTAGGTCCATTTTTCGCCGAGGGCCATGCCTGACGCAATTCAACTATCAAACATCTACGATTCTTTCACGCAACTGGGTGAGAGAGTCCATGTCACGCTCAGAACGCAGCTTGGTGACATTGGTCGCTTGAATGCTCAAAAGGCTGTCTGCCTTCAATTCCTCGAGGCTATTGAACAGGTGTAGCTACTTGTGGTATCATTACGAGAACTTAGGACGTGATCTGATAGCTATCTCAGCATTTGAACATCATCCCACCTGCGGAAAGACATGTCATTGAAGCCAGTGTGGATCGCATGATTCAAGAGCTAGATATTGCCACCACGATATCATCTGATCCACCAGATGCCAGCCCTGTCGACTTAGGAAGTCATACCCATACAGGCACTGTCGGAAGACCCAGCATTCACATTCTTCCGTCTGATCTTGCTGTACTCTCATCAGGAAGGGTATCAAGGAGGCGCCTAGCTGAACTCTATCAATGTCATCCCCGCACCATACGTCGTCGACTACTCGAATTCAACCTTTCTTCTCCTGGACCTCCAGTATATGTGGATGAGCAGCAGCCTGATGGTAGTATCAACCGAATATACCATCGAGGATCTTCGAGTGATCTATCCACAATTTCAGATGCTGAACTTGATAGATTGATACTGGAACTCCATCAGCAGTTTCCGTCCTTTGGATGACGGATGCGTGATGGCTATCTTTTGCAGCTTGGTTACCGCATCCCTCGCAGTCGTATAGAAGTATCATATCTGCGAGTTGTTGGTCCATCTCCTGCGACATTTGGTCCACGGCGAATCCAACGCCGTAGCTATTCTGTACCAGGCCCCATGGCCCTTGTTCATCACGATGGACAGCATGGTGTGTTGTGTACATGTGGTGTAATAAAGCTACTAATTTATTTGCAGGTCTCATCCGCTGGAAGCTAGTCATCCATGGCTTCATTGACGGATTCTCTCGTTATGTTCTAGGAATTCGTGTCAGTAATAACAACCGCTCCGCAACTGTGCTCTCTTTATTTGAAGATATTGCTATGATCCATGGATACCCAAGCCGAGTGAGAGGCAACCATGGGACAGAAAATCTACTTGTTGCTGCCCGGATGGAAGAGGTACGAGGAATTGAGCGTGGCTCATACATATGGGGCAGGTAAGTATCATTGAGCTTTCCACATGCTAGCCTGTTTTAATTATATTTGCAGGAGCGTTCACAACATCCGGATTGAACGTCTTTGGGTGGATGTGACAAACGGCCTAGGGCAGAAGTGGAAGGAATTTTTTCAGACTCTTGAAGCCTACGACAACCTCGACGTGAACAACGATTCACACCTGTGGCTACTTCATTTCCTATTCATCCCTTTGATCAATGACGACGCAGGCCAGTGGGCAGCCTCGTGGAATCACCATGTTCTCGGGCGTCGTGGAGAGCCCCATCGGTCGCCCCATGACATGTTCATCCAAGGTATCATTGAGCACGGCCATCGAGGGGTGTTTGTTGAGTCGGCTGAGGACCAGGAGGTAGAAGATATTGCCAGCTATGGCATTGACTGGAATGACTTGGATGACCAGCGTCTACTGGCTCATCACAATACTCATAATCCCGAGGACGGTGATTCAACCAATCCATTTGTATCAAATCATCCTGATTCTGATCTATCCCATGTCGAGGTTCCTGAGTCCCGTTGTCCATTTACTGACACTCAACTTCAATCTTTTCTCTCGGATATCCAGCCCCTTCTCGATTCTAGTCTTTATGTCGATATGCACTCACGCCGTCTACTTTGGATTCAAACATTAGCATTAGCTTCTTCTAGAACCGAGCCTAATACTTGAAACTTGTATATACTACGAGGACTCCCCTTCAGTCGGTACTTTGTGTTTTTTGAAAATCGACAAGAATTCACCTCAAGACCTTCTGTTTCTTTGTATCTTCTCCGGCGTCAAAAAAAACATACATCCACCCCATTAATCATACTGCTACATGGTCGCCTCTAACGCATCCAGATTCCACATCCACATCAAAAGACACGTTAAACGACAAATCTGCACCCATCTAATGAATAACCATCATCAGGTCGCAGTGAAGGTCTTCAAGATTGACCCTTCGAGAGCTACGGACAAAATTGAAAATGTCAGTCGTCTGGGTTCAATTTTTACTTTGCTGAATGGTCTATGTAGGCAATACGTCGAGAACTCAAAGTGTGGCTTAGACTGAAACACCAGACCATTGTTCCGCTACTTGGCTTCGCATACGTGAATTCCTCATCCAAGTTCCCGGCTCTCGTCTCCCAGTGGATGCCATCTGGAATGTTATCCGTCTACCTCAAAGAAACTACTATCATTACTGCTTTTGCCAAAGTTGCATTGGTGAGTTCTCTTCTCAACATTACCATCAATTATATCCAACAAGAATTCATGCTACTAGGTCAAGGGTGTTGCTGCTGGCCTCGATTATCGTTTGTCGATTTCTACCATGTCTTCCCTTTCGTTCTTGACACCTATTCAGTCCAATCAATGAATGTTGTTCACGGGGACCTTCACCCCGTATGTACGGTCGTCTTTCTGCGGATGCTACACTCATTCCCAGGCCTCAGGGAAATGTCCTCATAGA
Source organism: Suillus fuscotomentosus (assembly GCF_016647785.1). Taxonomy (NCBI): domain Eukaryota; kingdom Fungi; phylum Basidiomycota; class Agaricomycetes; order Boletales; family Suillaceae; genus Suillus; species Suillus fuscotomentosus. Next base: position 118,959 of record NW_024539627.1, read on the forward strand.
TGGTTCAGGGAATCCATGTTTGGCTGATTTCGGTCTTGCAACAATCGAAGGAGAAGCAGATTTACAGTTGAATCCGACCACTGTCGAACACAATTTCAATTCTTGATGGCGGGCGCCTGAAGTCCTTGGACTGGAATGTAATCCTCAAAAACCGACTTTCATGAGTGATGTCTATTCTTTTGGTGGTATCATGTTCTATGTACGATCTCTCTGTTTTTGCAGCTCTATCCTAAGTTTTCTCATCTCAGATTGTCTCGGGGGATATGCCATGGAAAGAGAAGCAACATGTTCAAATCTGCGTCGCGCTATCGAATAAAGTCTCACATGCACGTCCCAAAAACATCCTCGACGATCGCTGGGACTTGATTCAGAAATGCTGGTCCTGGGAGGCGGGTCAACGCCCGAGGGCCACGAAAGTTCTTCAATACATCAATCAGTTTAGGACCGACAACTGGCAGGGTCGACGATCTAAGGTTCCCGCCAGTCAGGGGCTGGTGGACCTGACAGGTCAGATCGTCGGTACGATGACTGACCTGGTTGCTGCAGGTGATATTGGGATAATTTGCAAATGCGAATGGAGACAGCCGTCGGGTCCTATGATGGTCGGACAATGTTAGTAACATTGATGATATATTTATTGATTATTGTGCTGCAGGTTGCAGTAAAAGTCATCGAGGTTCACTTATCAGAGCTGGATTTACAAGTGAGAATTCGTTAATTCTTTTGTCATTTACAGCTTATCGTTGATCTGAATTTGATAGAGATTTCGACACGTGGCTAAGAATTGGGCTGTCCTCAGACACGACAACATCGTTCCCGTGCTTGGGACGACAGCAGGATTTGGGCCGTCTCCAGCTCTTGTTCTTCCATGGTTACAGAGCGGTACACTGCTCCGGTTCATCGCGGAACAGGGTGCTGCATTGAACATTAGGTTGAAGCTAAATTTGGTGAGTAGTTTGTTTAGGTATAACTTCTGTATCTCAACCTCATTTTTGTGTCGTTAGCTTCATAATGTGGTGTCTGGCCTTTGCTATCGTTCGTCTTTCTTTCATTTTAAGCTTGCTTTTACTGATATGGTTGCCATCAGTTCATGGATCGAATATGGTACATGGAAACATTACGAGTGTTCGTTCATCTTCTTGACATAAAACTTTCCTGACGGAGAGTTCCAGTCTAACGTTCTGGTTGACATCAAGGAAGGAGAATACATAGCACGCTTAACAGGCTTCAGTCTGGCGACAATTTTCAGTGGTTGTTTAGGTGACCGCACATTCGGATCAAATGTTCGAACTGGTGCCATCAGATGGATCGCACCCGAGTTGCTGAAGGTACATGACCAACCTGCTAATGGTGCACCGACTACGCAAACCGACATTTATTCATTTGGTCGCGTCATGTTTCATGTGAGATTTATAGATCCAGAAAACTTACGTACCTTTAACATGATCGCCTGTGCGCAGGTGTTAACACTGGTCATTCCTTGGAATGATATGAACGACATCGTAGTTCTTCAAAGAATTCTAAGAGGAGAAGACATTTCCCGTCCTGCGACACCCGATATGACAACAGCACGCTGGAATGAGATTGCGCAATGTTGGTCGTCTGATGTATCTGCTCGTCCCCCCTTGTGTCCCCTCGCTCCCTCACCTGTCCTCGCATCACTTACACTGCGGCACGCTCGCTTAAGGCACTCGCACAGTCTCTCAATGGCCTAGCACTCGCATCTGATCGCAGTCTTCTTGCCAGTCTTTCGACTGCAACATCAAGCCCACTGGACACACTCGTTCCCTTTGCCCTAAACTGGTCTCCCTCAATTCTGCCTTGCCGAGCTGAGGAGAGGCCATCAGCCGATCGGACGATCAGATCGATCAGATATGGACCTTTATTGGCTCATTGGACAGCTCGCACAAAGGCATTATGGGAATATCCACTTCCCCTGTTGGAAATATCATCGTATCGCCACTGGATAGCATGGTAGATGCTCCAGTAGCTTGGAATGCTGATATATCGATGGCACCTGCTGTTCTCGTGTTTGCTATAGCAGTCCTTGCTGTTGGTCCTACATATTTTGAGAACCCTGGAAGGTTTCGTGGAGAGATTCTGGTGACACACGCAGATTCTCAAACTGGCATCCAGATTGTTCAACTCTACCTTCTCCGGGGCTTTCGTGTTACTACTCTAATGCAACATGCGACGGACTCCGAAATCGGCCGCCTCCCTAATGGCCATTTCAATTTAATTGTCTCTGAATACAGAGACATGGCAACACTCCACCTCTTAGCACGCCTCTTGACAGCCAATGGGAAGACATTCCCATGGAAGCATCTGACGAAAGGCTTGCAATCGCTGCTTGCCTGTGACCCGTGGTTAATTGGCCACGCTATTCGTCTTGGATCAGATATAGCTGGCAACGAGCTTAAGATCCCCATGCGCAGTCTCAGTGAGATCATTACTACCAAGCCTGGTGATCCCATCCATGTGAAGAAACATCTTTTCAGCGACAAGAAGGCTTATATACTGGTGGGAGGTGTCGGCAGCCTTGGGCTTCAGATTGCCCAGTGGATGTACAAGGTCAGAATTACGCTCTTCACTGAATCTATTTGTTTCACACTAAGTCGATTCATTAGAATGGCGCCCGGGAAATCGTCCTGACTTCGCGTTCCGGGTGCGCTGGAATTCAGTGCAGGGGAGACATTGCATCTCAGCGTATCATCGCATACCTCAAGAGCCTAGCAGACTTGAATTTACGCATCGATGCGATTGATGCCCTCTGCGAGCCCGACATGAAAGCATTGGTGGGAGAACTTCAGAATCCGCTTGGGGGATGCATGTTGCTCTCCATGGTTTTAGCAGATGGTTTCTTTTCTGGGCTATCGGTGAAGGACTTCAATATGCCATTCGATCCCAAGATTGGAGCTTTCGAGGTGTTATGCAATACAATTGACATAAACAAGCTGGATTTCTTCGTTTCGTTTTCCTCAGTTTCAGCACTATTTGGCAATACAGGTCAAACTAATTATGCAGCATACGGGGCACGTGCAAATGAAAGACATCCCGCTGGAGATCATGGATCATGCACACGCCTTCTTATTGGATACTACAGCACTTGTAAGATAACAGTCGTATCATCCATGTAAAGATCCCAGCACAGCGAAGACATCCCTTCTGTGACCAGCGACAGTTTACTTCAAATCTCCAAACATATACCCATAAAAAGCTTCAATGACATGTTTTGTGACGTTTAGAGCTTCAAAGTCTTCGTTGACCTATTGACACTTATTCATGCGATCAGGCCCAGAATGCAGGCTTAGTTGACGCTGCAGGGCAGTACGATTATGTCAGGGTACAAAATGAAGCTGGTACAATATTACTGGGATGGTGCAAGGGTACAATCAGTAGCAATTAGTACGGAAGTCAGTACGAAGAAAGCAGTAGTGATATTCTATGGGTCACAGGATACGTGAAGGTCGGTCTTGGCAGCATGCAAATGAAACGATGCGAGAGATTAGTACAGCATAAGAACGAGTTAAGTACAGCAATTGGAGCCATCAAACTGTTGAAGTGCGAGTAGAAAAGTGCAAGGAGTAACATTTACTATGTAGGCATGATTAGTAGCGTGCCTTTAAGACTCAGATCAGATAGGATAGCAGACATACAGAAGTATTGTAGTGATCGAAGGCGTTGCCACTGATACAGGAGTGAATCCACCTGTCAAAGTCAGTGGAAATGGACATGTCCGCCAGAATTTCTTGGTTCACAATGAGCGTAGATGGCTCATTCAACAGCACATCCACTGCATAGAAGCATGTGTGGATGTGGATTCCCTTGTCATCGTAGATGTCAAGGGCTGCAATAATCTAGAATAAGTGACAAGGTGCACCACATGTTCACGCCAATGATGGCTCCACTGCGTCTGGAAATTCAACTGTTCAAAGACATCAGTGACGAGACATGAATAGAGCAAATAAAATATCGAACCCTGATCTGTTGCTGGGGGCATGCTGGAAGGAACTCACTACCGGTGACACACCGGAGAAAGAGTCGAGTTCGTAACAATGGATCAATTACTACATCTTCTCCGAAAAGATCTGATCCATCATTTTGAGTAGGAGTGCTGCACCCACGGAGGTAGCGCTCCAGATGAAGTTTGAATCGTGCGATGATATCATTCAAGACACCACCAACTGGGGTAACATTGATGACAAGAAGGCGGATAACCTGCTCTGGTGAGGAAAGAATGCGGCCACCAAACATTCCCTCAAGAATCGTACTAGATGAATCTTCAGTGATGAAATGCTGAATGCAGCAGTGGTGATATGTGAGCCAATGAATGAATGTCTTTAATGTGAGGACGCACCTCACGTAATGTCATACGGTCACCAATTAGGCAGTCGAATGCCTGACGCATTGATGAATATACAATGTGGTCAGGTGTTCCACGAGCAAACTGGTTGCCAAAGAACACCTGACATCGCAACCGGTGGGTAAGCTCAGCCTGTGCATGTACAGGAAGACGCCTCAGCTGTGTGATCTAACCAAGCAGTGTGAAAACATCGTCATGATAGAAATGAATGAGAAACTAACCTGGGCAGAAGCGTCAACTTCCAGAATCATGGAATACAAATTTGTTGCAGGTGCTATGGATAGTTCTAACCGGCCTGTTGCAGCATCAGTGACTAGAGGGGGTGGCCACGCAAGAAGACGTTGACTCCCAATGGGTGCAATGGCAGCGGTGAATGATGAAGTGGTAGCTGTGATGTAGTCGCTCAGCAGAAACAATACAATGATCGGAGAAACGGGGAGGATTTCTAGGTCCATAAGCATCGCAGTCCGGAAGATGATTCCATACGCCTGGTATGAAACAATATCTTCATCACAGGGGGGTAGTGAGGTCACAATGGGTACCCAATGCCCATCGCAGGTACTTTGCCAATGCCCAGAGTCTTCCGTAATCATTCTGATGACCTCGCTCCAGAAAGAGCGAAGTACACCATGTCCAACACCATCGCTACTGTAGAAGAATAGGTCAGTGACATTTTGGGCAGAGCTGCCCATCCGACATACATTGAGACATCAAACTCCCCAGTGACAATGCTTGTTGGCGTCAATCCAGTAAGTGTGGCACCCGTTGACTGCTCGTCAGTCATTGAAGCCTCTGGGCGGCACCAACTCTTGATAGCGTCAATAAACGATCGGGCTGCAACTGATGCAGTATTTGCACTGATGGTGATGGTAGCTGGATCGTCACTGAGGAGGGACTGCATGGTCGTTCGTGCAGCTGCTATTCTCCCTCTCCAAGCAGCGACAGCAGCAGCGGGAGATTGTTGACGGGGTTGCAAAGCAACAGGGGGACGCATGATGGTATTAGTGGCAGTATCTGGACCGGACGATGCAGAGGAAGCAGGACCATCGAAGGACATAATCTGAGGCATGCGTAGAGGTGATAAGGGTGCTGCCCCATTAACAGGAGACACTGGCCCTGGCAGGAAGAGAGACACCCCAACGTTGGTAGTATCTGCTGGTGTCAATGGCACAAAATCAGGAACATCAAAATCCATATCAGAATCCATTGATGGTTGCTGAGGTGAAGACGTAAATTGAGCACCTACTCAGGCAAGAAAAGACATTACATACCTCAGAGCACCCGTCGGCGCATGTAAATTCTGTGTCCTCTTCATGTATGTCTGGTTGAAAGTTCTTGTTCCAGAGCCGAGGTGCAAGACACAGGTGCAAGCCCTGTCCATCGAGAGGGCCAGTAACAATAAACTCTAGAGGAACTGGATGCCACATCAATGATTAAGAACGGGAGAGGAAACGGAGGAGAAGCTTACCAACAAACACCATGCGGTGATCATGATGAGGTGACGGTACAGGGAGTTTGTCAGCATTTGCGGCCAAGTCTTTGTGAGTGACATCTTCAGCAGACTTCCGAGATGAGGTGAGTTTAGCGCCCAATGCTGATCGCTGACTTTTTCCAGTCATAAGGAACGACCAGGTGTATTGAGACATTGTGACAGTGTTGGTATTGGGTGCGCTGTGAGGGCGGGAAAACACAAACCCCTTGCCATCCAAATGGTTGGTCAACTGAGTATCGAAAATAGGTCCTGCCAATTCGTCTGAGCGCGCCGTCACTTCAAACTTGAATGAGAGTCGCAGGGACTCGGCCTGGCGTAAAAAGGAGCCAATCTTTTGAGGCACAGGGCACCGGAGTTCACGAAACAGCCGATCAAAGTCTGTTGTGACCGTTCCATACACCTAGACAAAAGTACAAGAGTAAAAAACTATGTGATACGTTGCATTCAAAGATTACTCACCGGCTCAGGGTGGATGACCACCAAGTACTTGATGGATTGAGTGGTGCGCTGAGTCAATTGTCTCCTGGGAGCAGTGGATGATCTGGTTGAGTTGCCAGACGGTCCAGACCTGCCTGCCCGGGAAGAGATTATTGGCACTGATGTCAGCGGAGATGCTGATACCCCATGGGGGGCACGCCGGTGGTCATTTGTAGTTCCAGATGCAGGTGCATGGGGAGGACTCCACAGTCGAAGGGTCAGAGGTGCAGGAGTTGTCGGCGGTGCTCCAGTGCTACTGGAAAGTGGTGATGGAGGAGGATGAATGTACCGGGCAAGTGCCGGACTGCCAGATGAAGAACTTGATGAATTTGCCATGGTCGAATCATAACCAGAGCGGATAGTTGGGGTGATGGGCGCTTGAGTGGGAGTAGGGACATGGACGTAATACGCTCCATTACAGAGTGCACACATGGATCGATATGTGGCCGGATTTTCATTCTACATAATGTGAATTTCATGATTAGTGTTCATTCTTTATACTCACCGTAGAGAAATAGGTGCCAGATGCACATCGACGAGGTGGAAGGGCCACAGTTGTGTGATCCTGCGGGGTATGAGTGCATGCGCACTCATTAGGCTGGGATCGATCAGCACCAAATACCTGAGAGTCACAGAATGTAACTTACACCCATTTCCAAATATCCACGACATGCACACTGGCGGCAGGGGGATGAGTCCATGTCTGGGATGTCCTTGAAGCGACGGGGAAAATGAAGAGTTATGTCAAGAAATGGGAGACGTCAGATTTTATGTATCCATGTGCGTTCCGTGGTCCATGTGCTACCATGATCCATGGTAGCTTGCAATAGAAGCTCGAACAGTATTTTCTCACCCGCTACTCAAGCACTTGTAGATTAAGCGCAACCTTAGCAGGCACCCATGACAATGACAAAGCTTGCTCTCTCGAGCCTCATAATTCAAAATGGAAGGTAACTGCACACATGGGGTAGACGCGAATCGGTTCTGTGGGATCACATATTCCATGCTTAGAGGTTAGATAGCTGGAACCAGAAACTAATGTGATAACAAAGCCAGCGCTTCCATCTGAAGGGCGATATGTGTGACCGACCGGGCGCAAGGGGCCAGTGCTTCCCTGTGAAGTATGAGTCGGGCGCGAGAGAACAGGCAGGCGCAAAGATGCTTTGTAGTAAGAATATAGAAAAATGATGAAAAGTTAGAACGTACCTTGAGCTTCAGTGTCACCAGCACTGGTCCCCTGCAACTCCCTCATGGCCTATGGTGTACCCGCGCGGGTATTTGCACGACATCGATCGGAGTTTGAAACCAAAATGTGTCGACGAAATCAAAACCGAAACTGAAAACGCGTGAAATCAATAAGTGAAATCAAAATCATGAAATCGAAACTTAACGTGAAAATCAGTCTCGGGAAAGCGAGAATTAGCACCCGAAAACGAATCACTTGTGTTTGAAAGCGAAATGAAACGTCGAAACTCTGAATTGAAATCGCTGGGAATTTTGTCCGCTGGCGCCCTTCATACATACATCCTGATTCGACGGTCTTGCTGCGATCCTTTGAAATTTACCGATTTTGGATCTTGACATTTGGCTTCAAGCTCTTGGCATCAGCTTCCACGTTCAACATTGATGAGCGCTGATACCGTGGTCTCTGATATTTGTCTGCACTGAACATTGCGTCCGACAGATTACGAGTAGGCTTATGACCGATGGTGCGAATATTTTTCCCTTGCGTACATCTCCTATTGAGAGATTGCGGTGCTTCTAACTTCTCGGAATTTCTTCGTTATCTCCAAGTTGCAATCCCACATCCTGGAAGATCCGGATCCCTTGGCGCCGGTTGTAGAACATTACAAATCAGTCTTCTCGGATCGAAGCTCCATCATCGAGTTGTCTTTTGCGGTTAGCATGGGTGACAACTCATAACCATCAGGAATGGCGTATTGACCATGGATACATCTTGCACCTCTCTGTACAACGGCAAAGTTGCAAATCCGGCTTATGGTCCGAATTTACCCTTTCACGCACAGGTTGGACGTCTGGCTTGTCGTTCTTCGGCTCAATTCTATATTTCAACCACTCTTAAAGTGCACCCACTTTTCTCGGCGGGAGACTATTTTGGGCCCAAGAAAACGATATCGATATTTGTCAGGTTTAGCCTCGGGCCAGGACTACACCGTCAAATGAGGCCAGCTTCTAAATTTGCTTACTGGAATGTTGACGCCAAACATTCTTTGATCGTCTCTCAAGGCTATATTCATCGTGTCGCTCAACTCTTCGGAACCGATGTATCAATTGTCATATCAGTCGCTCTCTACGTTGTGTTTTCGACCGCTTACCCCCGAATCAACGACTTGACTCGGGCGACGTGGGCATTTTCCACACCTGAGGTGCCATGGCGTGCAGTGGTTATCGCCATGTCTTCGACCACGTTGTCTATCCCACTGTCTTCTGTGTATACGACCATTGCACTTAGAATGACAACCATCATGTCCGTCGTTCCAAATTATCAGCGGTTCCTCCAAGATACCACATCTTTGTACCGTAAGTGGTCGTGGTCATGTTACTGACTGAATCTGACAAGTACATTCAATGCTCTTGCAATCGGGTTGATTGATGCCGAGTGAGTGACAGCAATGATCTTCTTGTTTGGATGTGGGCTCATATCCTCTGACGGTGTTTTCAGGGCCACTCTGGCATTCTTTTGGAGAAGAGTGTGTTCCATGAGATATTGTAAGTGTTTATCTGATGCCTCACGCAGGTACTTTGACAGCTACCAGGCATATTCCTATCCTGTTGCGGCGGATTGCATTACAGGAGAGAAGGTGCTGGTAGTACTTATCATAAATGCCGTGTTTGCGATTTTGGGAATTTCTGGTGCCACATGCGGGACGGCCGCTGGGTCGATATATACTGAACAGACACAGTATTATGGTCTTCTCTGCCAACCTGACACCCAAACAGGTTCCAGAGCTACCGAAGCCTTTTGTTGCGAGGCTTCTGAGTATGATAGAGGTGACTAGTTTACCGATATCTGTATCCATTAGTTGGATAAGAACACTGGTACTAGGGAAGAGGACATACCCGAGTGCATAGTATGCCTCTGTCTGTCACCATGTTCACAGCATCGGTTATCCTTCCCCAAACTAATGATCCTGACTGAGCATATTTCAGGTACATTCTGTCAATTATTTCTGTCCAATTTCTGTCATTTGGCAGTCGGATCAGTCTGGAAGAATTAGAGCAAACATTCGTTGCAGTTTAAACAACGTGCCCTTCGCCAAAATTTTCCTTATAACTAGCACGGCGCTACCGCGCCCACGTTGGACGAGTTTCAACATGTAATTTGGAACGTTGGTGGCCCGGCACAGAGCGAGGTTAGATGATCCGCGCGTCGGCCCGCCCGTAGTGATCTACTTATATACATCATGTGCATATTCTCACTCGGTCTCTCCCACTCACCGAGTATCCGAATTTGTATATCCGGCGGGAGTCAGTGACTACACAATATCTATAGTATCCGAGTCAGGTTAGATATTCTCTACCACAAGTCGCTATCAGTCTCGTACTAATACTTCTCTCTCCCGCAGCGGCTATAACTTATTCTTCATCTGCAACAGCACCGGCCTCTAAAATACAGATATCCGACATTGAAACAGCCAACCATTTATTCAGAGACACCGTCTGTGCCGCCTTATCATCGGTACCGACATACAACACAGCCGAGACGATCTCGAGGAGGAGTGATTTTATCACCCCCAGCGATCGTTCAGTCCGATAAACCTAGCGCATGACCTTGCTCCATGTCTACTTTGCACTACGCAAGCAGCAATCCTTTCACCGCCTGCTCAATGGCGGTCCTGGACAACCTTCCACATCTGTCAGCACCAGCAGCGGAAAATCATGGAAGCGCGCGGGGGTACTGAACAGAGGAATGGCCCTCGAAATAAATGCTCTCGATACCCTTGGCAGGTCAGTCCTGCACCTGGCATGCAGCTCCACTGAGACTTCAAGCCTGGAATATGTCCGCATGCTCCTCGCCCACCCAGCTATCAACGTGAACATACTGGACAAGGAGAGTCATTGGACGCCCTTACATAGGGCGCTATATGCGGGAAATATCTCTGCTGCGTACGTCTCTATTTTCGCATGTGTGACCGGTGCAGTCTTGTCTTACTGAGTTCAAGGATCCTTCTTTTGAAGCGCCTGGATATCGATACCTCCATCAAGGACTTAGAAGGCTATACTGCACATGACCTCTACAACTCAACTGTGAAATCTGCAAAGCCCACTGAGGACGAAGAGACTCTTGCCGAACTGTTTACCTGGGGTACAAACAGGTAGGTCGACGTGCTGATGGAATTGAGTTATCACGTCTTAAGAGGGTTTTGACATCAGAAACGCAGCATTGGGGCTGGGCGATGGAAATGACAGGGCATATCCAGATGAGGTCGTCATTCCCCGTAAGGACGATGTAGCACATCAGCACAACAGGTCCCTCGACGACCGCTTCGCCCCAATTCACGTCCGGCAAGTGTCAATGTCCAAGCTTCATACAGGCGCGTTTTGTTCGGGGTATATATGTGCCGAGCTCACCATTCCGTAGTTGTACTCACTTCCGAGCCTCGGGATAACATCCGTGTGTGCGGCTTTGGCGGTGGAGGACGGTAGGCGCAGACATGTACTCGATCGTACGTTGCATTGCTAATTTTTCTGCAGTTTAGGGCCAAGTCAACATACACAGTATGCCCTCATGCCTCTTCCCGACATCAAACACACCATTGAATCCGTTGCGCTTGGCCAAGACCACACCCTCGCGCTCACTTCAACTGGAGAAGTTCTCACATGGGGACTAAATCGCTTCCATCAGCTTGGATACGTCATTGAGGTCTCATCCTCGGCTAAACAAGATGAGCATATCCAGGCTACACCACGAAAAGTCGGCTCATTGAGGAGAGAGTTTGTCAAAGGTGTTGCAGCGTGCAAAACCGCTTCTGGTTGCTGGACAGATACGGAAGTATGGACGTGGGGCACGAACGGCGGGCAACTTGGTTGGTTATTTCTCCTGAGTTGTTAATACATGCTCATGTTGAAATTCTTAGGGTACGACAAGGCGCTAGTGCCCGTCCAAGTGCTCCCTCGTAAAGTCTCCAGTATAGTGAAGCCTGTTCGCGCAATAGTGATGACGGTTCGTTGGAATTTTTATATAGTTCTACAATAAGAGTGACTCCGGATTCAGGAAACCCTCATGGCATGTCTACTTCTCACGGGCGAAGTCTTGTGTGCTTGGTCTGGAGGGATTTCCAAGATTAGGTCAAACTTTTCCTGAGCTCGGTTCACTTTCTTTCTGACTTTCGATACCTAGTTTCCCCACTCAGAGATTCCCTTCAGAGATCTCTGTTTATCGCCCCCCGCAAGCAATCAAGGGTCAGACCATCACAAAGCTCAGGAGCTGTGATGACACCATCGCCGCCCTCTCATCGAATGGGGAAGTATTCACGTTTACTTCACAACCTATTGGAGAAGTCGATTCCGCAAAGAGTTCCCCTGCTTTCAAGCCTCAACGTATATGGGCCCTGAGACGTCAGTTCAGTGCGGTGCAGGTGGGTGGGTTCAAATACAAACACCACCCCGTCTGACGTCTTGTAGGACGTTGATATTGGGGCCGATGGAACTGTCATAGTCTGCACTCAGTCTGGACATGTTTACGTCCGCTTGCGGAGCGCCAAGGGAGGTCAGGGTTCCGGTGCCAAAGCATTCAAATTCCAGCGCATACCGTACATACAGCGTGCTGTTGCTGTCTGTGCAAACAGCACAGGGGCGTTTGCGGCTCTGCGCGTCGATTTTAAACCACTTCCCATCCACGTCACTGCACATTCATTTTCATGTGATATTACTAAGATCCAACCATACCTAGGTCCGTCATCGCGTGCGGAGGCACTGTCTGCCACACCAAACATGGCGACACCTCTCTTGGATGCTGATGAAGATGGCGAGGACGCGTTGATCCTGGACGATATCGGAGATCTATCGAAGTTACTCCAGGTTCTAGACCAACGCAAGAACGCGCCAGATATCGTCTTGCCCTATAATGCCGACGTGGTTGTTGTCACCCCTGGTCCACTGCACCTTCCAGCTCACCGACTCATTCTCGCTGTGAGATGTCCAGTATTGGGCAACATTTTGCATACCGGACAACCATTAAATGATAAATCTTCAGGGATTGAGGTCAGTCTCGTCCCAGGAGACAGGATCCACATTCAAATCATTGGATGTCATCCGTTCACAGTCCTTATTCTCCTTCGATACTTCTACTCGGACCAGCTCCTCGCTATTTGGGATTTACGCATCGGAACCCCCTTTATGTCCCAATTTCAAACATTTGCTGTGAAACCTGTAGCAATCAAGGCGGAACTTCAATCACTTGCACGTATATTCAATCTTCAGCTTCTTTTGAAAGCACTTCAATCGCCAGGGAAGCGAATCCCCACTCCTTCACAGGCAGAAGACTTCCGCCTGCTCTACCAGAAAACCCAGTTAACCGGTCATTTACGGAATAATACAAGAGAAGACTCCCTTGCGCCCGACGTCGCGCTCCACCTCGCTGACCAGGTCATCGTTTGGAGTCATTCAGTGGTGCTACAAGCTCGCTGTCAATTCTTCGCCAGCTTCTTTGAAAATAGTGTGTGGACATCTAAGCGTCGTGATAAATCGGGTATCATCGACATTGATCTCAAGCACTTGGAGTGGCAGGTCATGCAATATGTCGTTCGATGGATGTGTTATGGAGACGAGAACTTGTTTGAATCCCTTGGTGTGTTTTTGTGTCTTATTTTCATCGTGTTGGTCATCTTACTGCATCGAAGACTTTGTGCAAGGGGTAGATGACGTGCTATCCTTCATGTTCTCTGTTCTTTCCGCAGCGGTAAGTTCACGTGCACTATTATTAGGCACATGGTTCATAATACAACTCCAACCAGAACGAACTTCTACTCGATCGCCTGATGCTTCTATGTTCACAAGTCATTTTGAAGTATCTCGATGTTTATAATGCGTGCTATTTGCTCGCTGATGCAACGCACATCAACGCGACCCATCTCGTTGAACGTTTGCAAAGTTACATCACTGCAAATCTGGAGATGATGCTAGAGGGTAGCATGTTCGAGGACCTTGACATTTCCATTGTGCGGCAACTTTCCAAGTACATCCGCAGCGCACAGATGACAAAGTCTCCGGTCTCTCGTTCTAACCTGCTGGCAAACGAAGCGCTACGGAAGCACGCCGGATGGCTTGCTCGACAGGATATTCCAGTCGTGTTTGAACCTGTAGACAGGCCACAGGTTCACAGGGATTCTCCAAAGTCATTGACTGCGAGCCCAATGAAGACTCGCCCGATTTCAAGTCTGTCTGTGCATCCGGCAGCAGATTCGCCCAAGGCCACTGATACTGGACCGTCAGGAGACGAGTTGTTCGTGATGGACGAAGTACCTTCGTCGGATACTCCTAATCATCAGGTACCTGTGGTTGCTGAACTGTCTGGATCGGTACCGGTATGGAAACGGTCCATCTCCACTCCCAGGTGTGTGGAGCTTTTGCTTTTATTCTTGCTATACATTGTGCTGATACCACTATAAAGGACCGATCTCAAGGCCATTATGGCAGAGGCTGAGAACACCAAGATATCCGGTGTTCCAAACAGAGCAACACACGGTGCTATGGCCAAACCTAGTCAGGAGTCTTTGAAACAGGTAGCTACGCCAAAGCGTAGGACCGTGAGCTCATCGCTGAAGCCTGATGCATCACTGACACCGCGTCGAACGCCGTCTGATCTTGACTTGGGGAAGTCTTCGCTCCCCGAATCATCCGCCGCCACGAAGCTAACGCATGCGAGAACACCTCAGCGGCCGGTTCCTCAAGCCGTATCTTCATCTTCAAAGTCCCAGCCGAATGCATCTTCACTCGGCCCTGTCTTTTCCCCCGTTCGACAGGTGCCTTCGACGTCCAGCTTACCAGGTCCCCGACGTGTTTCGTACGTGCCTACTGTTCCCATCTACCATGTCTTTCTGATTCGTATTGACCAGAAATACGGGTGCCGCATGGACACTTCCGCCTGTTCAGCCAGTGGTGCAACCGAGCGTTACAGAATCATCCTCACTTTCATTTGCTGAGATACAACAATTACAGCTTCTGCAGGGCATGCCTGCGTCCAAGGACAAGCGATCGCTTGTCGAGATTCAAGAAGAGGAGCGAGCCATTCAACTAGAGGCAGACTTCATGAAATGGTGGGCAGCGGAAGAGGCGCGTACTCGAGCAGAAGCGCACAGTGCTCCTGAAACGCAAACGCAACGTGCTACTCCTTCTAGGAGTAAGAATAGAGGGGGGAAGAAGCGATCTTCCGGTGCTCGCTCGAAGCCTGGTGAAACGCACCCTGCTCATGGTTCTAGCCGTTCCAAGGAGGGGGGAAAGCACTCCATGGTACCGGCAACTGACGGTGCAATGCCGCAGGCTGGAGGATCTGGCCCGAAGAGTCGAAAGAAACAGGAGGCTGCTAGGACGGCGGTGGATGATTCCATCCATGTTCAACGGACCAAGGGGCGGTGAACCGTGTAGCAAGCCTCCAGCCAGTTCCCTTAGAGCAATAGTATGGACTATGGGGTCGTTGGAAGGAAATCGAAGCGATACCTAATTGCCTGAAGTCTGAAGATACGTAGATGTATGCGAATGCCAGGAGCTTGGTCAACTGTAGTTACACACTCTGACCTGGCTATAATAAATAAACCAACAATTGTAAGGTGCTAATATTTCGGAACGGTAAATTTGGCTGGCTGGTGCGCAAAATTACGTACAAGAAAAAAAATCTGTAACAAAGCTTATCGTCGAATCCCAGTCCTCGGATTACGTCTCGTGCTGCCCACTTCCTCATCTTCATCATAGCTGTTTAGCAGCGGTTCCGCAGCTCCATTGATTCCATCCAATTCAACACTCTTGGTATCTTCGAACCGGGTAGTGTATGGTAAACGTGCATCTGCCGATGCTGGGTGAGGGTAATACTGCCTGTACGAAAAATATGCAATGAGAAATCCAAGAGAAGATCCAGTCACAACGTCCTGCCAGTGGTCTGAATGGCGAAGTAAGCAATCTAACATGATTTCATTAAAAAAACAGAAATCGTACGACGATAGTCCATAGTGCGCGAAATTGCCACGAATAATGCACCAGCAAGGGGAGTGATAGATATCCACGCTTTAAACTGAATCATGGGTGGTAAAACACGCGCTGCATTATCCACAGGGCAATGAGAACTCACGACATATCCCCGGGTGTCAAATAGATGCAGTTTACCGACCAAGTACAAGGCGAGGAATCCGAGGCCTGCAAAGGACACTACATATAGACATATCAGATGTGTGACAAGGAGAGACGACATCAATCATACTGCTGGAATGCCCGCTAGGGAAACTTCTCCATCCATCTTCGAGTATCCTGGATACCGTCTGTGTACATATATCTACTGTAGATAGGCCCCAAAGAGGATCTGCAGAGCCTGTCACAGGCTGACAGCGCGAAATTAAATCTGAGAATATTGTAAGACACGCCAAGTGGATCTATGCGCGTGAAAACTGTAAGCTTACCTGGCCGAGGTCGTCCAACCGTGACTTTGACAAATTGTGTAATGATCCTTGTCATCGACAAAGAGAGGGTCACTGTATCGTCATGAGTAACGATAAGATATAGCTACTAGATTTAGGTACATACATCCCAGAGTGCTGTGGTGGAAATCCCACCATGACTGGACTGTCAAAAAATTGACGAGGCACTGAACCACAAATGGGACGCCATAAGAGATGAAGCCAAGAGCTGTTGTCTAACATGTTGTTAATGAAAAGCTTTGTCCATGTTCGCTGTGGCTTACCCCGACGCGTTCATTGACAGCATAGCTGGTGGGTATGAAGTGAGCGTTGTAAGTAGGGAACCCAGTTGATGAATAATACCCACGGATATCGTAATCTAGCAAGGTCTCAAGTGAACATGTGAATCTGAATGGAAGCATTGATACTTACGAGACATCAGATAACGAGAAGTGCCTCTTAAACCCAGAGACTCGGATGTGGTTGTCGATGACCCAGGAGATTGCCCTGCAAGTTAATGCAGTCTTTAGCTCTGGATGCTTCCATGCCTGCAACCTTCACAGTGGCTCCAAATCCTCACCAGAGCGTACCAGATATGATCCTTCGGGAAAAGATGCTACATGAGTTTAAGCTCAAAGCTCAGTGGTCAAGAAGTTCACCAGTCGGGGGCATACGACATCATAAATCGCCGTAGACCTGGATGTGGTCCACGGTGCTCTTGGCTCATGGTGTTTGGAATGATAGGATTTGACTCCAGAGTATCAGTGAGAGTTGCAAAGGTATAGTCCGTTGGCTGCCGCTTCATGGGAGTAAAATAATTCGCGTATGTACCTTTCAGGTCGTCCTCTGTGCATGTGTTGATCGATTAATCTTTCGTTCTCACACAAGGTTCTATTCCTTAACCAAGGGGTCGTCACGAGGAGGTGTATCTCTTACGTACGCTCGCTTTGCCAACAATGTACAGCTCTCGTGAAATACCGGCCGTGTCATATGTTCCAGGACGGTACCAGGCATTCATTCATGCATTCATTCTATATCTCTCGCATCTTCCACGAAGTCGATAGTCCCAATCCTAGTCAATACCACGATGATCTAGTAGGAGTCTTGTGTAATTTTAGAAACGCCTTGAGAATTACGGCTTCGTACTCCGCCTGCTCTGCCACATTCCGCGCCTGTATATTCCGGTGCCGCAACAGTCGACCGTCGTCGACTCCTTCGTGATACATCCGACCCCCATCATCAGGTGGCAGTGACATGCCATGATGCCAGGTAGCGAGTCTGATTAGACGTATTTACACAAATTTGCCTTTTTCCAGGTTTTCCTTGATGTAGTATGGCCACATGGTAGAGTGAGATACTAGTATCAAATTCGAGCGCCAAGCGAGGCAAACGCAAATCACTGTACACGCATGGTAACGGTGTGACACAGCCGCTGAACTACGCATGAGATAATGTCAACGCTGGTCTCCATTAAAACGTACGAAATCCTATGCCAGTGGTTTATATTCCCTCGGAATGTAACAGGCAGCTTAGCAACTGATTCAGGCATTCAATGCCACAAATTCAGTTGACGATAAAGTAACTGTCATTCCATATATCCAAATCATGAAGTATGTGCTAAGGTCGAGTATTTCTTGAGGGGAAAATCTTTTCCAGTGGCTCGAAAAGACGGAACTCTCTTGCTGCCCAGATGAACCAAAATATGAACATGGTGACGACCACGCATCCACCGACAACTGATACCAGCATGGCCGCTTTCGTAGACTTGAACACATTGTACAAAATGGCGATTGCGAAGTATATCATCCTAATCAAGAATAAGGTGACCATTAGCCCGGTGATAGTGTAGTAATCCACCTACCCCCACATAAGCATTGCGTAGGGAAGACTGTGAACCGTGGCAAGGGCTCTCACTCCGAAAAATGTCCCCGTCATATGAGACAGAAAATCCGTCTGACGGAATTAGTTAGCATGGAAGAAGTAGACACCAGTGCAAGAACTTGCTGCTTTGTCCGCTGACTCAAAACCATATCTTTGGTTCTGTCGCACCAGCAGGACTGAGACGATCAAGGAGCCGGTGATGAAGATGATGGAAAGATAGGTGACGATAATCCCGATCGACTGCGACTGGCCAATATATACATTCGGCACTGCAAGGAAACTTACGTCTACTGCTAACATGACACTGGACTGGAAACAATCAAGTTACGAAGGAGGACACTGACATCATAATACGTACATAGATTGTGATCCCAGTCCATTCTGTCATGAGGTTTTTATTGAAGTCTTTCCACCGCGGAGTATTGATGCATTCATCTACCCACACTTTCGAAGTTCTTCCAAGTGTGATTGTGGTGCCCAAAAAAGCATGGCGTTGAGAGCGAAAGAAGCACTACTGGTCAGTGGATGAGGGTTTTCATCGTCCTTGTACACCGATTTATCAGCTTCAAGACGAGCGCAGGGTAGACCGCAGAAGTTGAAGAACTTGGCTCTATCTTCGGCATGAATTAGCCACGCGCTTAAGACATCGAATGAAGAATATACAGAAGTAGTGCATGAATCTCGCTGTTGACGAAATGGTGAGTCTTAGATTATTCTATGAATATAGTTTTGCTCACCAATAACACAAGTGGAATGTGGGTCATTGTCTAGAGCATTCTCTGAAGATATATAATAGCACTTGAGACTATTACAGATAAAAATAGTTCGAAGGGGGCGCCCACACCTTTTAGATGATTTATCAACTCCAAGATTCTGGAGAGTTCATCTCCATCAAAAGGCGACAAGGACGTGTCCGAAGTAATGATCTCTGAATCGCGCATTTAAACAGAATCGGATAATTGAATCTAGGCGATAAGTACCTGCACTTGCATGCATAACAAGCTCCCTCAGTTCCTTAATGATCTTCGGTCTATCCATCTGGTGTTTCGGGTAAGATTCGCAATGCGTCCTGCTCGTTCCATGTCATACAGTCATAGGTTCTGAAATCACATGAGCATCAAAATAGATCTCGCAGGAAGTAGTCAAAACTCGTACAAAAATGAGTATGACAAACCAGTATTCAGACTCCAGGGAATATCCTATTGGTTAGGTCATATCAGCAGCATCGTCACCAGTCCTGCATAACGCACGAATATGGCTCGAATCCATGACGCCCTGGAGCCCACTAAAAATGTCATCCGTCGCTTGATCGCGATCGTGCAGCCAAAATAGTATTCGATCTGTGTGGTCGACGAAATAATAATAGCAAGACACTTCACCCTCTTCATTCTGTGCTAGTTGCACGACGAGGTCAACGTTATCATCTCCGAGATTCACTGATTGTGTTTGTGCTAGTTCATCTAATGCATCCACAAATTTGTCGAGAAATCCGAACATGTTGCTATCCATGGTCGCTTCTGTGAACACACTCTGCAGGATACGTGAAAAGTGCAGATAAACTTCATGATGGAATGGTTACCTTGCGGTTGTTGTGTAGATATAGTACACCTTCCGGGTGCACACACAACTCCCAATCACCTCTCAGCCATGGACATGATCTGAACAGTTCGTTATCCGCATTCACCCCCCGGCTGTGCACTCACTCGTTTGGGAATCGTTTCATGAGCGCTTGAATTCGATCGCGCCTTTGAGCTGGGTTTCTAGAGGCCGCCGCCTCAAGATTGATACATTGTTTAGATAGATTGCATTCACGTACACAAAAGGACGATTCTCGTATCGTGAAATGTCATTCGCAGCGAATGGCATAAGCTTGATGTCGGTGTTAGGAACGCTGGAAGCCGGGTTGGCGTTAGGAACTTGTGGAGGCAAAACCAGTTGAGGAGGAATAAATTGCTGTGGAATGCATGGTTCAGGCATGGGGAATACTGACATCGAAGACAACAACACATCTTGCGTGCCGCTGCGTGCTGCATTAGCTGAAGTTATTTGCCGGTTGTGAAGTGGCAGCGGTAATTTGACGGGGGGATATCGCACACCAGAAGTACTGGGCGGTACAGTACAACAGTCTACAGGAGAAAGTGTCGTCGAGTCATTATTGCCAGTGTGCCTGGGGAAACCGCGAATCTTCCGAGTCAACTTGGCCACAAAGTGTCGAAAGCAAGTCACGAGGATGCGCAATCTTTGGGCAGATCGAGTTATGAGTGCTGCTAACACTTGGCATAGACTTTTCAAGAGCCTTAGAATCAGCTTCTTGGTCAACATGTTTGGTTGCCTAACGTTCCGAGTCAATGACGGGCCTGTTCAAGTTGAGCGGCAGTGGGCACGTAATATCGGGGACAGGGCCGCGGCAATTCCGAGTCCGAGTCTAACCAAATTTGAACTTCACGGTTTTAGCGCGCATCCATCCATCAGGTAACTGACCCGAAAACGACAAATTCTTAGCTATCTTTGTCTGATTTAAAATCTGCACAATACCTATCAAAATTGTATCCCACTCGAGAAAGCTTTGAATACCCGGACTCAGTTGGATAGAACCCGCCAAATGCACAATCATGACAATATAGTTGCATTGGTCATGACAATATTATAATCTCTGATTGTTTGTACTTTCTTCACAATCAAATGCACTGATGCTCAGCGTTAGAAAAAGCTTGATATGGCCGGACTTCATCAGACCAACACTGCCTACAACCCAGGAGGGCCGAGCAACCATAACGCAGTACCAAGTTGTGTAATTATGAATGTCTTTTGTAATCAGAGGTTGTCATTGTGCCGTCGGCAAAATGCTAACTTTGCGCTGGTGGTTGTGATGCTAGCCGGTGATTGCCAAGTGCCCAATTCGGGCAGTACTTTACCATCCTGCTCAACCTCGGCGAGATGCGATACGAGTATGCAAAGTTAGTTTGTCCTTTTATACTCCACAATATCTGAACTGATGCTAGCATCAGAAAAAGCTTTATATGGCCGGACTCCTTTGGACTGACACTGCCTACAGTTCAAGGGTGTCATGTGTCCGCAACGCAATCTCAAGCTCTATCAATGTGATTATCGTTGGCAACTCGAGCTTGTCATTGCGCCATCGACAAAAACACCCTCCGCGCTGACTTTGAGTATGTGGTTGTGATGGTAGCCGGTGATGCTCCAATCTACTAGGTGCACAATTCGGGCGACGAGCGACAGTGCATTAATATACTGCCCAACCTTGATGATATCTACTAACTGCACATAAAGTTGTTTGTTATTCTATGCTCCACATCTTCTCTCTAAGTGCTGAAGTCTCCCAAGGCTAGACTGGTTTGGATGAGAGCTGATTTTAGTCCCAAGGTGCGGACGCATGACGGTGTGGTATCCTTCGTCAGCTTATCGATGAGGTATGGTTTTCGTATGCAAGGTAAGCGAACCGTTATGGTTTTCCCAGACTCTTCCTGAACGACTCCACTAGACAGAATCTTCGAACGCTAGGCTACATTGTGCCATGAGCACCAAGGAGTTGATACTGTTCCTTCCATCCGCATGCAGTCACAGTATAGTCATTGCTTATAATGCTAGCTTGTTATTTTCATTCGACCAAGTGCGAGCATGATGTTGGCTCCAGGTCTTATCATGCAAGGCATTCGTTCTCGTAGCAATATGCTGCATAGAAGACAGATGACTGGCACGCCACGATGACCAACTATATTTTACAGCGGTGTAGCACCTTTGTTGTCCTACAATCACTTCAGCGGACTAGCCGGGTTACAAAAGTAAAGCAGACTGTCATTAAGTTACATTTATATTAAATACGATTCGACATGTCAAAATGAAAACTACAGAGACCCATTATCCGAATCTGCGGCTTGTCTGAGAGCAAGGCGTTTTTGTCGGATCTTGGATAAGGCGCTATTGGCACTGATAGGTCTCTTCGCAGCAGAGGATGTGGGAAACACTTGGCTGAGTAATATCAGCCTTTGGCAACATGGTGAAAGGTGATAAAACATACCGATTCCACCAGGTCAGCAGTTCATCGACTTCTTGACATTCCTCGGGGTCTTCTAAGAGGTCAAGGAGACTGTGGTAAAACGTCTCAGAGTCCGTAGTTGTATCGGTCCGCGAGAATACCGAGGACGAACTGAGAGCAAATCGCACCTTTAGTCATACATGAAAACCATGCTGCGGTAGAAGTGTGATGTTCAACGGACCTGGGTTGCGATATAAGCCACGGAAGCAATGGTCACAGCATTCATGCCATGGAGGCGAGCATTTCCCGAACGCGTGGCCTTCGGCTCCCTCTCGACTGAACTTGGGGACGTGAAAACATGCTTGTAAGCCTGGTAGAATGCATTGTAGTAAATGTATAATGTGAAAAT